>NC_044989.1:49960848-50209733 GCF_008728515.1 Papio anubis | reverse complement strand
CCCCCTTGCGCTTCCCAGGTGAGGCAATGCCTCGCCCTGCTTCAGCTCTCGCTGGTCGGGCTGCAGCAGCTGACCAGTACCGATCTTCCGGCACTCCCCAGTGAGATGAACCCAGTACCTCAGTTGAAAATGCCGAGATCACCGGTCTTCTGTGTCGCTGGCGCTGGGAGTTGAAGACTGGAGCCGCTCCTATTCGGCCATCTTGCTCCGCCCCCGGATTTATTCATTCTTAGGCTGAATGGAAGATATTAACAGAAAAAGAGTAATGAAGACATCAAATTATGAATAATTTTTCGGTAAGCATATCTGTGCATACATATTTTATAGCCTGCATGCAGTCTTCTCCATCATCTTTAGCTTAGTCTTTCACCCTTCATTCAATCTTTGAAGACAGAAACCCAAGCTTCTTGAGATAGCATGTGGAAATGTGAATGGATATCTCTCTCTCTCTCTCAAGTTAGTAATGAAGGAATAGTAGAATATATGAATTTCTGTTCTAATTCTAACAAGTCCATAGATATTTAATATGTACGTGGTGCACCAGGGGAAGAGTTTTCATGGGCATTTCCAAAATGGTCTATCTTAATAAAAGTCACTATCAATAACTGCAATGTACAAGACACATGGCTGAAAAGTTGTAACCATTCAAGATAGCTTATACTTTCTTGCAATCACAAAGTTGCAAAGATACATTGGGGTCGCCCCGATTTATCTCTAGCATGCAACTCTTCCATTCCCCCACCCAACATTATTGCTTCAGTTTAGTGTCTTTTTATCTTCTGATTGAATCCTATAAGAGTCTCCTAAGAAATGATCCCATCTACCATCATACTCTTACCCTTTATACCATATTTCCTGATTCTACCTTCATAATTTCTCTAAAGTGAACATCTTATTATATATGTCTACCCTTGCTTAAAAATCATTTGTTTCCAACAACATGGCATATTAGAACTCTTGAACAACCCATCTGGTTAAAAACAGAAACAAATAAAAATGTTAGATAAAGTACTTAATACTCTTTTACATACATAGATGAGAGGAAGAGTAACAAAAAATTCTCCCATGACCAAATCAATGAGAAAACATGTACCTAGACATATAAGAAACCACAGAAGTAGGCGGTTGCCTGGGGTCATCATCCAATCTTTGGTTACCTAGATCTTTAGATTATCAGATTAAGAGGTTGTACAGGGAATAGGAGACTCAATCTAGGGCTTGAAGAAGGCAAGACAGTTGATCAAAGTATTCCACATAAAGCTGTGACCTCACCTAACCTACTAAGGGAACAGTGGTAGTGAAAATTTCAATTACATAGAATGAATGAGTTTAAGAGATCTGCTGTATGACATGGTAACTATAGTTAACAATATATCATATTCTTGAAAAATGTGTAAGATATTCTTACCACGAAAATGATAACTATGGGAGGTAATGCATATGTTAATTAGCAAGATTTAGTCATTCTACAGTGTATATATATATCAAAATGTTGCATATGATAAATACATACAATTTTATCTGTCAATTTAAGAAAATACACTAAAAAAGGGAAGACTAGAAAAACAAATCAAACACAAAATAACTCATACCACAATGAGATGTGATTTCAAAAAATGCTTATCATTGCCTTGGCTATATTTGAAAAAAAAATCTTCCCTATGAACTTGTAATCAGAAACTAGGCCAGGTGCATTGGCTCACACCGGTAATACCAGCACTTTGGGAGGCCGAGGCAGGTGGATCACTTGATGTCAGGAGTTTGAGACCAGCCTGGCCAACATGGTGAAACCACATCTCTACTAAAAATACAAAAATTAGCCAGGTGTGGTGGTGCATGCCTGTAATCCCAGCTACTTGGTTGGCTGAGGCATGAGAATAGCTTGAACCCAGGAGGCGGAGGCTGCAGTGAGCCGAGATTGCACCACTGCACTCCAATCTGGTGACAGAGCAAGACTCTGTCTCAAAGAAAGAAACTGCTCTAACAAGGATATGGAATATTATTCACAAAACCTGTGTAGTCCAACACATCCCCCAAATTTAATTTATAGTGATCTCAGATCAGTAGTGTACATTAAAAACTCAGTTCTCAAATAAGTTACCTAAAGTTAGAGAAAAAATAAAGTTGTAAATAATAGGAGAAAACAGTGTGCAATAAATAAAAAACAAAGCAATCAGTTAAACTCAGATATATAAAGACTGTAAATTCTCAAATTTTTATAAAAATATCAGACAAAAAATGTGGAAAAAATATTTAGAGGGGAAAAATGAAAAACTTGAAGCATATTATTAAAAAGATAACTAGATAGACGAAGAGAACTAGAACTTTTGGATATGAAAAATAAGATTTGAGATAAAAAATTTAATGCATGGAATAACAACCAGTTTAAATGAGAGTTAGTGAACTGTAAAGTAAATATGAAGAAATTATCCAGTATATAGTAAAGAAAAAGAAAAGTACAACATAGAACTTAAAAGATTGGGTAAAAAGAGCAAGAAGGTATAAGTAATGTCATTTTTAGAGGTTCTTATCATGAAATAACACAACCATTTAAGTGTTTATGGATAGAAATCAGGGAGTCTGTGACAAGCATGGGGAAATTAAATTTATTTTGACTAAGATCCAAATGAAATTCAACATTTATTTCAATTATTCATGTAGAGAACAAATCACAATAATATTGCCAGTATCTTTCACCATAAAACATGACTATTTTTATGTCACATTACAGTTGTAGGGATCTCAAGATATTGTTTATACTAATCATTATTCAGAAACTATGGTAGTTATTGGACCATACTTACAAATTAGTCAGAGCTTTGTTTTATTGTTTTAGTGAAGATGTAAATATATTAATATATCACAAATTTATTTGCTTTCTTTTGCCATCCTACGTTTTTTTTTACTAAGCACTTAAAAGTATTAGTATGTGAAGTTGTCCTTAGTCCTTGCCAGACTTCCAAAGGAATCAATTGCAAAAATAAAAATAATTAGAAATGCTTGTCTAATTGGAGCTCCAGAAATACACACTAGAAAGAACATGAATATGCAATATTCAAAGAGATAAAGTCTGATAATTTTGCAGAAGTTTTGAAACACACCAATATTCACATAGAAGAATCTGAATGAATTCCAAGATAAATCAAAGCAAAAACCATAAAACATTGAAATGTAGAGAAAATATTTGTAACAGCTAATGTGAAAACACCAAGAAGTGATAATCAAATTATAACAGATTCTCAAGTGAATAGTGGAGGCTTTTCCCATTTTAAACTTAGGATTTAAGAAGAAATTCTGAGAGGTACCAACCTAACTTAATTGCAGAATTTCCAAAAGATTTGAACACAGATGAATTCTGTATCCATCCTGGTATAACAGGAAGTAGATTTAACCTTCGTCTTTACAGAACCTAGAAAACTCTACCAAATATTAATATGATGACCTTCAGATGTTGAAAAATGGGCAGCTTTGTATAGTGATTCCCAAAAGGAAAAAAGGAAGAGGGGGCATTACTACAGATCCTAAGGACATTAAAAGAATAACGGAGGAATAGTATGAACAACTCTAGACCCACAGATTTGATAACCTAAATGAAATGGATGAATTCCTTGAAAAACATAAACTGTAAAAATTCACACAACAGGAAATAGTTTATCTGAATAGACCTTTATCTATTAAGAAATTGAACCAAAAATTGATTACCTTCCAAAAGGAAAAGCAACAAACCCAGGTGGGCTTAATGGTGAATTCTACAACATTAAGTAATAAATCACACCAATAATCTATAATCTCCTACAGAAGATAGAATTGCAAAGAGTACTTTGTAACTCATTTTATGAGGCCAGCATTTTCCCAATACCAAAACTAGACACGGACATTATAAGAGAAGAATACTACAGATCAACATTTCTCATGATGATAGACGTAAAAATCTTCAACAAAATATTACCAAATTGAATCCAACAATATATGAAAAGAATTATATGCCACAGTCAAGTCAGATTTATACCAAGTATATTTGGTCAGTTCAACATTAAAAATTCAACTAATGTAATCAATCTCACCCACAGGCTAAATTAAAAGTCACACAGTAGGTGCAGAAAAAGCATTTGACAAAATTCAATACCCATTCATTATTAAAACTCTCAGAAAGCTAGGAATAAGGTGGAGCTCTATCAACTGAATAATGAACACTGACAACCTACAGATAGACTCATACCTAATGATGAGAAATTAGCAGCTTTCCTGTTAAGTTCAGGAGCAAGGCAAAAACATACCCTGTCATTACTTTCTTTCAACGTTGTACTGGAAATCCTAGCTAATGCAATAACACAGACAAAAAAAAAAAAAAAAAAAAAAAAAAAAGATAGAAGATATTAAGATTGGGAAAGGAAAAATAAAAATGTCTTTACTTACAGATGACATAGTTAACTAAGAAGAAAATTTAAGAAATAATCAGCAAAATAATTCTTGAAAATATAGCAAGGCTGCAGGATATAAGATTAATATACAAAAATTAATAGCTCTCTCTTTTTTTTTTTTTTTTTTTTTTTGAAATGGAGTCTCATTCTGTCGCCCAGGCTGGAGTACAGTGGCGCGATCTTGGCTCACTGCAAGCTCCGCCTTCCGGGTTCACGCCATTCCCCTGCTTCAGCCTCCCGAGTAGCTGGGACTACAGGCGCCCGCCACCACGCCCAGCTAATTTTTTGTATTTTTAGTAGAGATGTGGTTTCACTGTGTTAGCCCAGATGGTCTCGATCTCCTGACCTCGTGATCTGCCTGCCTCAGCCTCCCAAAGTGCTGGGACTACAGGCGTGAGCCAACACGCCTGGCCAATTTTTCTCTTAAATATTAACAATGAACAAGTGAAACTTGAAATTAAAAACACATTATCATTTACACTAACACCCCCCCAAAATGAAATAATTATGTATAAATCTAACAAAAAATATGTGAGTCAATATGAGGGAAATACAACACTCTGATAAATGAAATCAGTGAGCTACATAAATGACTATTCCACATTCATGGGTTGAGAGATCCAATATTGTCAAGACATCAGTTCTTTCCAGATGTCAGTTTCTTCCCAGTTTGATCTGTGGGTTCAATGTGATCCCAATAAAAATATCAGCAAGTGGATATTGAAAACTGATTCTGAAGTTTTTATAGAGTGTCAAATACCCATAATAAGCTACATAACATTGAAGGAGAATAATAAATTAGGTAGACTATTATATGACTTCAAGACTCTTTACAAAGTCACAGCAATCAAGACAGTGTGATATTGGTGTAAAAACAGACAATTATATCAAAGAAACAGAATAGGGAGCCCAGAAACAAACTCACATAAATATGATTAAGTAGTCTGTGACAAAGGAGAAAAGGCAATACAATAGAGCATAGATAGTCTTTTAAACAAGTGATTCTGAAACAATTGGTTATCCACATGCAAAAAAAAAGTATATTTAGATACACTCCTCATGCTCTTTGAAAAAATTAATTGAAAATGAATCATAGACCTAAATGTAAAATGTAAAAATATAAAACGTCTAGAAGATAGCATAGAAGAAAATCTAGATAGCCTTGATTGTGGCAATGGCTTTTTAGACATAGCACTAAAGGCACAATTCATAAGATGAATATTTAATAAATCACAACAAACCCCTGTGACATTAGTTAACCTATGTAACAAACCTGCACATGTACCCTGAACCTAAAATAACAGTTAAAAACAACAGCAACAAGAACACTTCTGCTCTACAAAAGTCACTGTCAAGAGAACAAAAAAACTAGAAAAAAAATTGCCAAAAGTACATCAGATAAAGGACTCTTATCCAAAATATACCAAAAACCCTTAAAACTCAACAATAAGAAAATGAGTAACCTAATTAAAAATGGGCCAAAGATCTTAACAATCTCACCAAAAAATAAACAGAGGGCAAAGAATCATATGAAAAGATGCTACACATTACATGTCTTTAGGAAAAGGCACATTAAAACAATAAGATATCACTTACGCCTATTGGAATGTCCCAAATTCAAAATATTCACAACTCAATAATATGGAGCAATAGAAAAATCTCATTTGTTGCTGATGGGGATGCAAAATTTTACAGCCCCTGTGGAAGAGAATTTGGCAGTTCCTTACATAACTAAACATACACTTACCGTATGATCCAGCAGTTACACTCCTTGGTATTTACCCAAAGGAGTTGAAAATGTATGTCTACACAAAAACTTGCACACATGTTTATAGCAGCTTCACACATAATTGCTAAAACTTGGAGGCAACCAAGATGTTCTTCAATAGGTGATTAGATAAGTAAATTGTGATAAATCCAGACAATGAAATATTATTCAGCACTGAAAATAAATAAGCTATCAAGCCATGAAAAGACATGGATAAAATTTAAGTGCATATTACTAAGTGAAAGAAGCCAAATCTGAGAAGGATACATATTATATAATTCCAACTATATGAAATTCTGGAAACGGCAAAACTATGGGAATAGTAAAAGTATTAGAGGATCTCAGTGTTGCGAGTGTTGAGGTGGTTGAGTTGGAGATGGGTGGACAAATGAATAGGCAGAGCACAGAAGATTTTTAGAACAGTGAAAATACTCTGCATGATATTATGCGTTCATGTCATTATACACATGTCTTTGTCCAGACCCATGGAATATACAACATCAAATATAAACCCTTTTGTTAACTGTGAACTTTGGTTGATAGTGTACATGTCATTCATTATACATATGTCTTTGTCCAGACTCATGGAATACACAACATCAAATGTAAACTCTTTCGTTAACTGTGAACTTTGGTTGATAGTGGAGTGACAGTGCAGATTCATTAGTTCTAATAAATGTACAACCCTGGTAAGATGTTAAGAGTTGGAGGAAGCTGGCCGGGCGCAGTGGCTCACGCCTGTAATCCCAGCACTTTGGAAGGCCGAGGCGGGCAGATCACGAGGTCAGGAGATCGAGACCATCCTGGCTAACATAGTGAAACCCCGTCTCTACTAAAAATATAAAAAATTAGCCGGGCGTGGTGGTGGGCGCCTGTAGTCCCAGCTACTCGGGAGGCTAAGGCAGGAGAATGGCATGCCACTGCACTCCAGCCTGGGTGACAGAGCAAGACTCCATCTCAAAAAAAAAAAAAAAAAAAAAGAAGAGTTGGAGGAAGCTGTGGACATGTAGAAGACAAGGATGTATGGCAATTCTCTGTACTTTCTGCACCATTTTGTTGTGAACCTAAAACTAATCTAAAAGATAAAGTCTATTGAAAAGAAAAAAAAATAAAAAAACAAACAAAGTGAGTCCTCTCATTGTCCCAATCTACTGTCTGAAAAGAGTTTCTAGGCCACAGTCAAGGAGAAGAGGCTCAAATAAAGGGAGCAGTCTCAGAATAGAGGAGACAGTTCAGGGAAGTCAAGTTAATTTGAATTTCTGAGAAAATGAATAGAGAGGAAGGTAATTATAGACAGAGTGAAAAGATCAGTCGATTTGCAGAGGGATTCCACCAAATTCATGACTACATAATGAGTGCATATTCACATAAGGAAACAATCTCATACCAGGGAAAGAACATTAGAAAGAAGCAGGTAGAACAATGCACAGTTATCATATAGGTCCTGGAAATATTTCTGCTCATATTTCTACCAGCCAGTGTGTGAAGACCTGGTAAAAATGAGACATTGGATAGAATTTGCCAAAAGTTATGTCCATTTAATGATGGGGTTAAATTTGTTTTAAAGACTGCCCTGAACCCACCTATGAAAACTTAAAAGCAAGCCTCAAAAAATAATGCAAACTAAATTATATTCCAGAAAACTAAAAATAAATATCTAAAGTAATTCAAGGAATTTGGCATGTGAATTCTAGCATTCAATAAAAACCTACTAGAGATGCAAAGAAGCAGAAAAATATGATACAAATTGGAAAAAACAGAACATGAAGTAGCATAGATGATAAAATGAGCAGATAAGGACTTTAAAAGAAGTGTTATAAATGTGTTCTCTATGTTTGAGAATGTAAAGAAAAGCACAACATGACAGTGAAAAATGTGAAAGATTTTTTTTAATATTACAAAACAGATTTCCATAAGTCAAAAAGTCTAAAATAAGAAATAAGCTGAATGAGATTAATAGTGGATTGGAAAATACAAAAGAAAATATTAATTACATAAAAATAGAAACTATGGGAAATGAAATATAGAGGGAAATGCCATTCAAAAAAGTGAGCAGGATATCTATAATATAAAGCAACATTAAGTGAGCTAACCTACGGATAATTGGAATTTCAGAAGGAAAGGAAGTTTGAGGTGGGGGGCAGACATACATAACAAAGAACACTTTCTAATTTGGTGAACTACAAAATGAAGAACTTAAATAATCTCCAACAGAATAAATATTTAGAAAACCAAACCAGGACACCTCATATTCAATTTGTAGAATACCAGTAATAAAGAAAAAACATTACAGCAGTCAGAGTCTTCTTACTGCGCTCCTTTCTATCTACTGGTCGCAGTTTATGGATTTGCACAAGAAGAGAAAACTAGCGCTATTTTGCCTTCTGTCTTTAAAGAGGTATATTTGACTGTTTTGTGAGAAATTCTGGGGTTTAAAAAAAGGCAGCCAGAGAAAAAGATACACTATATTCAGAGGAATAGAGATTGGAATGACAGCATATTTCTCATTGGAGGTCAAGCAAGTCAGTAAACAATGAATAATATCTTTAAATATTGTGAGAGCAGAGTGAACCACCTGTCAATTTAGAATTCTATATACAACAAAAAATACCTTTCAAAAATTAGAGTTAAAGACATTTGCAGACAAACAAAACTGAGAACATTTATCACCAGCAAATCCATACAAAAAGCATGTTAAATAAAATTATTTCAGCAGAAAATAAAATGAGGCAAGATGGAAATACAGATTTACACAAAGAAATAAAGGGCACTGGAAATGGCCAATATGTGAATACATATAGAACTAATTTTGATTTTTAAAAATTATATTAAAATATTTGAATATATAAAGCAGAAATAATAACAATGTATTCTGGAATTTATACAATGTAGAAGAAAAATACAGGACAAAAATTGCACAGAAGACAGGAAGAGAAATTGTAGAATTTTTAAAAATTATGCTTAAAGTTCTGGAGTACATGCACAGAACGTTCAGTTTTATTACATAGGTATACACGTGGCATGGTGGTTTGCTGCACCCATCAACCCATTACCTACATTAGGTATTTCTCCTAATGTTATCCCTCCCCTAGCCTCCTATCCCCTGACAGGCCCCAGTGTGTGATATTCCCCTCCCTATGTCCTGTGTTCTCATTGTTCAGCTCCCACTTATGAGTGAGAACATGTGGTGTTTGGTTTTCTGTTCTTGTAATAGATTGCTGAGAATGATGGTTTCCAGCTTCATCCATGTCCCTGCAAAGGACATGAACTCATCCTTTTTTATGGCTGCATAGTACTCCATGGTGTATATGTGCCACAGTTTCTTTTTCCATTCTATTATTGATGGACATTTGGGTGGGTTCCAAGTCTTCGCTATTGCAAGTAGTGCCACAGTAAACATATGTATGCATGTGTCTTTATAGTAAATGATTTATAATCCTTTGGGTGTATACCCAGTAATGAGATTGCTGGGTCAAATGGTATTTCTAGTTCTAGATCCTTGAGGAGTTGCTACACTGTCTTCCACAATGATTGAACTAATTTACACTCCCACTAACAGTGTGAAAGTGTTCCTATTTCTCCACATCCTCTCCAGCATCTGTTGTTTCCTGACTTTTTAATGATCACCATTCTAAATGGTGTGAGATGGTATCTCATTGTGGGTTTTTTTTTTTTTTTTGCATTTGTCTAATGACCAATGATATGCGCATTTATTCATATGTCTTTTGGCTACATAAATGACTTCTTTTGAGAAGTGTCTGTTCATATCCTTTGTCCACTTTTCGATGGGGTTGCTTTTCTCTTGTAAATTTGTTTAAGTTCTTTGTAGATTCTGGATATTAGCCCTTTGTCAGATGGATAGATTGCAAAAATTTTCTCCCATTCTGTAGGTTGCCTGTTCACTCTGATGATAGTTTCTTTTGCTGTGCAGAAGCTCTTTAGTTTAATTAGATCCTATTTGTCAATTTTGGCTTCTGTTGCCATTGCTTTTGGTGATTTAGTCACAAAGTTTTTGCCCATGCCTATGCCCTGAATGGTATTGCCTAGGTTTTCTTCTAGGATTTTTATGGTCCTAGGTCTTATGTTTAAGTTTTTGATCCATCTTGAGTTGATTTTTGTATAAGGTATAAGGAAGGGGTCCAGTTTCAGTTTTTGGCATATGGCTAGCCAATTTTCCCAACACAATTTATTAAATTGGGAATGCCTTCCATTGCTTATGTCAGGTTTGTCAAAGATCAGATGGTTGTAGATTTGTGGTGTTATTTCTGAGGCCTCTGTTCTGTTCCATTGGTCTATATATCTGTTTTGGTACCAGTACCATGCTGTTTTGGTTACTGTAGCCTTGTAGTATAGCTTGAAATCAGGTAGTGACTTCAAATGCCTCCAGCTTTGTTCTTCTTGCCCAGGATTGTCTTAGCTATGTGGGCTGTTTTTGGTTCCATATGAAGTTTAAAGTATTTTTTTCCAATTCTGTGAAGAAAGTCAGTGGTAGTTTGATGGGGTAGCATTGAATCTATAAATTACTTTGGGCAGTATGGCCTTTTTTCACAACATTGCTTCTTTCTATCCATGAATGTGCAATGTTTTTCCGTTTGTTTGTGTCCTCTCTCATTTCCTTAAGCAGTAGTTTGTAGTTCTCTTTGAAGAGGTCCTTCACATCCCGTGTAAGTTGTATTTCTAGGTATTTTATTCTCTTAGTAGCAATTGTGAATGGGAGTTCACTCATTATTTGGCTGTCTGTCTGTTATTGGTGTATAGGAGTGCTTGTGATTTTTGCACTTTGATTTTGTATCCTGAGACTTTGCTGAAGTTGCTTGTCAGCTTAAGGAGATTTTGGGGCTGAGACAATGGGGTTTTCTAAATATACAATCATGTCATCTGCAAACAGAGACAATTTGACTTCCTCTCTTCCCGTTTGAATATGCTTTCTTTCTTTCTCTTACCTGATTCCCCTGATCAGAACTTCCAATTCTGTGTTGAGTAGGAGTGGTGAAAGAGGGCATTTCTTGTCTTGTGCTGGTTTTCAAAGGGAATGCTTCCAGTTTTGGCCCATTCAGTATGATACTGGCTGTGGGTTTGTCATGAATAGCTCTTATTATTTTGAGATACATCCCATCAATACCTAGTTTATTGAGAGTTTTTAGCATGAAGGGGTATTGAATTTTGTCAAAGGCTTTTTCTGCATCTATTGAGATAATCATGTGGTTTTTGTCATTGGTTCTCTTTATGTGATGGATTATGTTTGTTGATTTGTGTATGTTGAACCAGCCTTGCATCCCAGGTATGAAAGTGAGTTGATCATGTTGGATATGATTTTTTGATGTGCTGCTGGATTTGGTTTGCCAGTATTTTATTGAGGATTTTCACACCAATGTTCATCAGGGATATTGGCCTGAAATTTTCTTTTTTTGTTGTGTCTCTGCCAGGTTTTGTTATCAGGATGATGTTGGCCTCATAAAGTGAGTTAGGGAGGATTCCCTCTTTTTCAATTGTTTGGAATAGTTTCAGAAGGAATGGTACCAGCTCCTCGTTGTACGTCTGGTAGAATTTGATTGTGAATCCATCCGTCCTGGACTTTTTTGGTTGGTAGGCTATTAATTACTGCCTCAATTTCAGAACTCGTTACTGGTGTATTAAGTTTCTAAACCAGAAACTTCTTCCTGGTTTAGACTTCGTAGGGTGTATGTGTTCAGGAATTTGTCTATTTCTTTTCGATTTTCTAGTTTATTTGCAAAGAGGTGTTTATAGTATTTTCTGATGGTAGTTTGTATTTCTGTGGGATCTGTGGTGATATCACCTATATCATTTTTTTATTGCATCTCTTTGATTCTTCTCTCTTTTCTTCTTTATTAGTCTGGCTAGCAGTCTATCTATTTTGTTGATCTTTTCAAAAAACCAGCTGCTGGATTCACTGTCTTTTTGAAGGGTTTTTTGTGTCTCTATCTCCTTCAGTTCTATTCTGATCTTAGTTATTTCTTGTCTTCTGCTAGCTTTTGAATTTGTTTGCTGTTGCTTCTCTAGTTCTTGTAATTTTGATGTTAGGGTGTCCGTTTTAGATCTCTCCTGCTTTCTCTTGTGGGCATTGAGTGCTATAAATTTCCCTCTAAACACTGCTTTAAGTGTGTCCCAGAGATTCTGGTACATTGTGTCTTCATTCTCACTGGTTTCAAAGAACATCTTTATTTCAACCTTCATTTCGTTATTTACCCAGTAGTCTTTCAGGAGCAGGTTGTTCAGTTTCCATGTAGTTGTGCAGTTTTGAGTGAGTTTCTTAATCCTGAGTTCTAAATTGATTGGACTGTGGTCTGAGAGACTGTTTGTTATGATTTCTGTTCTTTTGCATTTGCTGAGGAGTGTTTTAGTTCCAATTATGTGGTCAATTTTAGAGTAAGTGCGATGAGGTGCTGACAAAAAATTATATTCCCTAGATTTGGGGTGGAGAGTTCTGTAGATGTCTATTAGGTCTGCTTGGTCCATAGCTGAGTTCAATTCCTCAATATCCTTGTTAATTTTCTGTCTTGTTGGTCTGTCTAATATTGAGCGTGGGGTGTTAAAGTCTCCCACTATTATTGTTGGGGAGTCTAAGTCTCTTTGTGGAGACATATATATATATTCATAAGAACTTGCTTTATGAATCTGGGTGCTCCTGTATTGGGTGCATATATATTTATGATAGTTAGCTCTTCTTGCTGCATTGATCCCTTTACCATCATGTAATGACTTTCTTTGTCTCTTTTGATCTTTGTTGGTTTAAAGTCTGTTTTATCAGAGATTAGTATTGCAACTCCTGCTTTTTTCTTTTCTTGCTTACCATTTGCTTGGTAAATATTCCTCTATCCCTTTATTTTGAGCCTATGTGTGTCTTTGCACGTAAGATGGGTCTCCTGAATACAGTACACTGATGGGTCTTGACTCTTTATCCAGTTTGCCAGTCTCAGTCTCTGTCTTTTAATTAAGGCATTTATTCCATTTACATTTAAGGCTAATATTGTTATGTGTGAATTTGATCCTGTCAGTATGATGCTAGCTGGTTGTTTTGCTCATTAGTTGATGCAGTTTCTTCATAGTATTGCTGTTCTTTACAATTCGGTGTGTTTTTGCAGTGGCTGGTACTGCTTATTCCTTTCCATGTTTAGTCCTTCCTCCAGGAGGTCTTGTGAGGTAGGCCTGTAGGTAACAAAATATCTCAGCATTTGCTTGTCTATAAAGGATTTTATTCCTCCTTTGTTTATGAAGCTTAGTTTGGCTGGATATGAAATTCTGGGTTGAAAATTCTTTTCCTTAAGAGTGTTGAATATTGGCCCCCACTCTCTTCTGGCTTGTAGGGTTTCTGCTGAGAGATCCACTGTTAGTCTGATGGGCTTCCCTTTGTGGGTAACCTGACCTTTCTCTCTGGCTGCCCTTAACATTTTTTCCTTCATTTCAACCTTGGTGAATTTAATGATTATGTTTCTTGGGGTGGCTCTTCTTGAGGAATATCTTTGTGGTGTTCCCTGTATTTCCTGAATTTGAGTGTTGGCCTGTCTTGCTAGGTTGGGGAAGTTCTCCTGGATATCCTGAAGAGTGTTTTCCAACTTGGTTCCATTCTCTTCATCACTTTCTTTCTTTCTTTCTTTCTTTCTTTTTTTTTTTTTCATGAGACAGAGTCTTGCTCTGTCACCCAGGCTGGAGTGCAGTGGCACAATCTTGGCTCACTGCAACTTCTGTCTCCTGAGTTCAAGCAATTCTCCTGCCTCATCCTCCTGAGTATCTAGGATTACAGGCATCTGCCACCACAAGTGGCTAATTTTTTTATTTTTAGTAGAAGCAGGGTTTCACCATGTGGGCCAGGCTGGTCTTGAACTCCTGACCTCGTGATCTGCCTGTCTCGGCCTCCCAAAGTGCTGGGATTACAGATATGAGCCACTGCACCTGGCCCTCATCATTTTCAGGTACACCAATCAAAGGTAGATTTGTTCTTTTCGCATAGTCCTATATTTCTTGGAGGCTTTGTTCATTCCTTTTCATTCTTTTTTGTCTACTCTTGTCTTCTCTCTTTATTTCATTAAGTTGATCTTCAATGACTGATATCCTTTCTTCTGCTTGAATGATTCAGCTATTGACACTTGTGTATGCTTCATGAAGTTCTCGTGCTGTGTTTTTTGCTCCATCAGGTCATTTATGTTCTTCTCTAGCCTGTTTATTCCAGTTAGCAATTCTTCTAACTTTTTTTCAAGGTTCTTAGCTTCCTTGCATTGGGTTAGAACATGCTCTTTTTGCTGGGAAGAGTTTGTTATTACCTACCTTCTGAAGCCTACTTCTGTCAGTTCATCAAACTCATTCTCCATCCAGTTTTGCTCCCTTGCTGGCAAGGAGTTGTGATCCTTTGGAGGAGAAGGAGCATTCTGGTTTTAGGAATTTTCAGCCTTTTTGTGCTGTTTTCCCCCAATCTTTGTGGATTTACCTACCTTTGGTCTTTGATGTTGGTGACCTTCGGATGGGGTCTTTGAGTGGACATGCTATTCCTTTCTGTTTGTTAGTTTTCCTTCTGACAGTCAGGCCCCCCTGCTGCTGGTCTGCTGGAGTTTGCTGGAGGTCCACTCCAGACCTTGTTTGGGTATCAGCAGCAGAGGCTGCAGAGTAGCAAAGATTACTGCCTGATCTTTCCTCTGGAAGCTTCATCCCAGAGGAGCACGTGCTAGATGCCAGCCAGAACTCTCCTGTATGAGGTGTCTGTTGGCCCCTACTGGGAGGTGTCTCCCAATCAGGATACTGGGGGGGTCAGGGACCCACTTGAGGAGGCAGTCTGACCCTTAGCAGAGCTTGAAGGCTGTGCTGGGAGGTCTGCTGCTCTCTTCAGAGTCATCAGGCAGGGATATTTAAGTCCATTGAAGCTGTGCCCACATGACTCCCTTTCCCCAGCTGCTCTGTCCCAGAGAGATGGGGGTTTTATCTGTAAGTCCCTGACTGGGGCTGCCACCTTTTTTTCAGAGATGCCCTGCTCAAAGAAGAGAAATCTGGCAGTCTGACCACAGCAGCCTTGCTGAGCTGCAGTGGGCTCTACCCAGTTTGAACTTCCCACTGGCTTTGTTTACACTATGAGCCTAAAACCACCTACTGAAGCCTCAGCAATGGCGGACGCCCCTCCCCCCACCATACTTGAGCATCCCAAGTTGATCTCAGACTGCTGCTGTGCTGGCAGCGAGAATTTCAAGCCAGTGGATTTTAGTTTGCTGGGCTCCTTGGGGGTGGGACCTGCCAAGACAGAACACTTGGCTCCCTGGCTTCAGCACTCCTTTCCAGGGGTGTGAACGGTTCTGTATCCCTGGCATTCCAGGCGCCACTGAGGTGTGGAAAAAAAGAACTCCTGCAGCTAGTTCGGTGTCTGCCAAAATGGCCGCAGTTTTATGCTTGAAACCCAGGGCCCTGGTGGGGTAGGCACCGGAGGGAATCTCCTGGTTTGTGGGTTGTGAAGACCATGGGACAAGTGTAGTATCTGTGCTGGAGTTCCTCAGTCTCAGTCCCTCAAGGTTTCACTTGGGCAGAGGAGAAAATTCCCTGACATCGTGCACTTCCCAGGTGAGGCGATGCTCCACCCTGCTTCAGCTCACCCTCCATGGGCTGCACCCACTGTCCAACCAGTCCAGTGAGATGAATCGGGTACCTCAGTTGGAAATGCAGAAATCACCTACCTTTTGCATCAATCTCGCTGGGAGCTGCAGACCGGAGCTGTTCCTATTCAGCCATCTTGCCGGCAACCCAGAATTTTTATATTTATAAAGTATTGATTAATTGTAATTAAACCATGATAATTTAAAAGGGTGTCTTGAAAGCCTTAAAATATCACTGAAAGAACAGGAAAAATAGGTATAGTCAGCTCTTTGTATTCATGGTTTCTGCATTTATGAATTCAATCAACCATGGATCAAAAATATTTGAAAAATAATTGCGTCTGTACTGAACATGTATAGGCTTTTAAATTTTGTCATTATATCTTACATGATTATGGATAACAACTATTTATATAGCATTTACATTGCATTAGGTGTTATAAATAATCTAGAAGTGATTTAATGTATACAGGAGGGTGTGCATACGTTATATGTAAATACTGCAGTAGCCATTTTATAACAGTAACTTGAGCATCCAAGGAATTTGGAATCTTTAAGAGCTCAATGAAATCTTTATAAATAGTAATTTAACATATAGGGAAGAAAAAAACCACAAAACCATAATAGAAGTAAACGTATCTGTATGAATAATAAAATTTTATGTAAATACCCTAACACACCAATTAAAAGACAGAGAATATAAAACTGGATTAAAAAAAATCAAGATCCAATTCTCTATTGGCTAGAAGAAAACCACTTTAAATATCAGGCCACAGATACATTAATTGTTAAAGTGTAAAAAATATAGTATGTAACTACAAAGGAAAACTGGAGTCAGTATACTAATAGCAAACAAGGTAGATTTTAGAATAAGGCATATTAGCATGAATATAGAAGGAAATTTTATAGCAAATAAAGTTGATCAAGTGGATAAAACCATCATCCATCAAGTAGATCATCCATCATCAAGTAGATAAAAGAATCTGAAAATATATATATGTATACATACATACGCAGACACAATATCATAATTTCAAAGTACATTAAACAAATCTGATAAACTTAAGAACGTATAGAAACAACCACAATTATAATTGGAGGTTTCAACAATCATTTCTCATTGATACAAAAGTAGACAAAAAGTCAGTAAATTTATAAAATACATAAACATCCCCTTCAATTAATTTTGTAACTGCCTGACAGAATCTTCTTGCCTGCTGCCCAGATAGAGCCAATTTATTGAGATAGGGGAATTGGAATAGAGAAATAGTGTAATACATACAGAGCTGGCTATATCATCCAAGTATTATTACTCAAATCAGTCTCCCTAAAAATTCAGAGACTAAGGTTTTTTAAGGATAATTTGTTAGGCAGGAGGCTACAGAGTGGGAAACACAGATTGGTCAGGTTGGGGATAAAATCATAGGGTGTTGACGTGGGTTCTTCTTGCTATTTTCTGTTCCTGGGTGGGAGAGCAGAACTAGTTAAACTAGATTACCAGTTTGGGTGGCACCAACTGGTACATGAGAATGCAGGGTCTGAAAAATATCTTGAACACCAGTGTTAGGTTTTACAATAGTGATGTTATCCAGAGGAGCAATTGAGGAAGTTAGGAGTCTTGTGGTCTCTGGCTGCATGACTCCTGAGTCATAATTTCTAATCTTGTAGCTAATTTGTTAGTTTTACAAAGGCTGTCTGGTCCCCAGGCAGAGGGGCTTTGTTTTGGGAAAGGGCTGTTACCATCTTTGTTTCAAAGTTAAACTTTAAACTAAATTCCTTCTGTACTTAGCTTGGTGTATGCTCAGAAGTGCACAAGGGCAGCTTGGAGGTTAAAGGCAAGATGGGGTATGTTAGGTCAGTTCTCTTTCATTGTCATAATTTTTGCAAAGGTGGTTTCAACTTGAGCTCAGTAAAATCTGTGGAACACTTTACTCTAAAATAAAACATTAAAAAATATTCATTTTTAAAAGTGCATATGGAACAATCATCAAGATAACCTATATTTTGAGGAAAAAAATGAGTTTTGAAACTGGCTTTGCAAAAATTGTAACAGTGAGAAAATTATGACAGTGAAAGAGATTCTACCTAACCAACTCCATCTTGTTTCTAAACCTTCAAGCTGCCCTTGTTCTTTCCTGGGCATAGGCTGAACTAACTTTGGAAGGAATTTAATATACAGTTTAACTTTCAAACAAAGGTGATAACAGCCCTTTACCGAAACAAACATCTCTTTTGCCCGTGGAACAGACTGCTTTTTAGGAATAACAAATTACAAATTCACCACAAGACTAGAAATCATAGTTTAGCAGTCATTCAGCCAGAGGCCACAAGATTCCTAATCTCCCTCCCTGATTGCTTCTAAGGATAACATCACTATTATACAACCTAAAATTGATGTTCAAGATATTTTTCAGACCTTGGATTTTGTTTGTTTGTTTTGCGGGAGACCATAACTTTACTATTACTCAAGTCAGTCTCCCCGAACATTTGGAAATCAGAGTTTTTTTGTTTGTTTGTTGGTTGGTTTGTTTGTTTCAGTTTGAGAGCAGGTACTGCTTATTAACCAACCAGCTTAGAAAAATAATCATGGCAAACACCTTAGTTCATTCTTCTAATAAGCCTGTTGATCTGGTCCTCCCTGTTGCCAGCATCTCCACCTTCTACAAAATGGGTGGTCTTTTTCTTTATTCCACCTCGTGAAGAAGATAATTTGAAGGGCCACGGGAAGTTATTTGCTTCTTTGAAGTGTTTTCCAACAGTATAGATCTCATGAATCAGATCCTCCATGCAGATAATGTCATATTTACCAAGAGATCGAGCAATCAAAGCGTTATCTGTCAAAGCATTTCACTTCTTATTGATTTTGCCATAACCACGCTTGTAAATTAGTTCATTTACTAACCTCAGATTTGGGTACCCCCATGCAATATATGGCTCTACAATCCTCAATGTGTTAATTGAAGCCTTGTTGAGCTTCACAAAGATTGCACTGAAGATCTGATGAAGGCAAAGAAGCTGCAACAACTTTCGGACCTTTGGGCTCACACAATTGATACCTCTGATCCTGATGACAAATGCCAATTTGGGTTCTGAAGGTACATAGAGGTTGCCAGCTTTTCTTACCATCCTCACTATTCAAATTTCAGTTCTGTACATCTGCCTAAAGTGTACAAGTGCTTCGCTTTTTCATAGATAAGCTTCCTCCTTGACTTTTGAAGCATCTTTTGGACAAACTTCTTTCTCAGGTGCTTGATCTTCAGTTCTGTGAAATTCCTTCACTTTTTCTTAAGGGTTTCTGGCACAGCAGGAAACTTCTTCTTCTCCTTTTCTACACCCTCCATTGTTCCGGCCAGAAAAAGAGTGGATATCAAAGTTTTAAGGACAACTTGGTGGGTGGACGGAAGTCAGTGAGCTGGGAGTGCTGATCAGTCAGGTCAGTGATGAAACCATATGGAGTTGAAGTTGTTTTCTTGTATTGTGTCAATTCCTGGGGGGAGGACACAAGATCAGATGAACCAGTTTATTGATCTGGGTGGTGCCAGCTGATCCATTAAATCAGGGTCTGCAAAATATCTCTAGCACTGGTCTGAAGTTGTACAATAGTGATTTTATCCCCAGGAGCAATTTGGGGAGGGTCAGAGCCTTGTATTCCCCAGATGCATGACTCCTAAACCATAATTTCTAATATTGTGGCCAATTTTTTTTTTTTTTTTTTTGAAACGGAATTTCACTCTTGTTGCCCAGGCTGGAGTGCAATGGTGCGATCTTGGCTCACTGAAACCTCCGCCTCCCGAGTTCAAGCAATTCTCCTGCCTCAGCTCCCCGAGGAGCTGGGACTACAGGCATGCGCCACCACGCCCAGTTAATTTTCTATTTTTAGAAATAGAAATAGAAACCCAACATGGACTACTACAACCATTCGCCGATGCAATAAAACTCTTTACTAAAGAGCCTCTAAAACCCTCAACATCCAGCACTACTCTTTATATTACAGCACCCGCGGAAGGGCGTTTACGCTCACTTCGTAACCTTCATCAGGGTTTGCTGAAGATGGCGGTATATAGACTAAGCAAGAGAGGGTGGGGTGGATCGGGGTTTATCGATTACAGAACAGGCTCCTCTAGGGGGATGTGAAGCACCGCCAAGTCCTTTGAGTTTTAAGCTGTTGCTTGTAGTATTCTGGCGAATAGTTTTGTTGTTCTAACTACTGAGGTTTAAGGCCAAGCATAGTGGGGTGTCTAATCCCAGTTTGGGCCTTGGCTGTTGTGTGTTCAGAAATTATAAAGCCACTTTCGTAGTTTATTTTACGTTAGCTAGAGTTTTACAGTTTAGATGAGGTTTAGCTTTATTGTATTAGATCTAAAACACCCTCTAGGCCGATTTCTATTGGCTAGGGTTAATCGTATGACCGCGGTGGCTGGCACGAAATTAACCAACCCTTAACGTAGAATAGCTTAGTTAAACTTTCGTTCATTGCTAAAGATTTGTCACTGCTGTCTCCCGTGGGGGTGTGGCTAGGCAAAGTGTTTTGAGCTGCATGTGCGTGCTTGATACTTGCTCCTCTTGGTCATGGTGATTTGGGGGGCGTCTTCACCGGAGCCGGGATGCTTGCATGTGTAATCTTGCTAAGAGTCAATAGAAAGGTCAGGACCAAGCCTATTTGTCTATGGGGTGTGCGAACCCATCTAGGCATTTTCAGTGTCTTGCTTTAGGTGGGTTTAAGCTACATAAACGTCAGTGTGGGTGTGATTGTGGGGTAATTTCTTTAGGGTTGTGGGGGGAGGGGTGGATTTGACAATGGGCGGAGGGTCGTGAGTTGGTGTCAAGAGTGTTTGGTGAAGTAAATTTATATTAGTTGAGGGAGTGGCAGTTGGGGTCGTGCATACCTAAAAGATGAAAATACGAGCTCTGGCTGGGTAAATTGAGGCTTTTGTTTTTGGGGTTTGGCAAAAGTGGGTTTAGGTGAAGGTCAGAGATGGGGGTGGGGGGGTTTGGATAGAATTTTATTTTTGTTGTGGTTTTGTGGCGTGGTGGAGGAGGTTGCGAAGTTGGTTATTGTTATGTCCTACAAGCATGAATTAAATAACACCTTAATGATGGTTGGGGGGGACTGCAATATTGAACGTAGGTGCGATCAACAATAGCATGTACTAGGAATCAAAGACAGGCGCGGCAGGACGGGATGTGGTGGGAGTCAGCATTCTGCGATGGGGTTGCGTGCAGACCAGAGATAAAAGATACCAAATGCATGGAGAGCTCCCGTGACTGATTAATAGGGTGATAGACCCGTGATCCATCGAGATGTCTTATTTAAGGGGAACGTGTGGGCAATCTTGATTGTTATGGCCCTGAGGTAAGAACCAGACGCCGAATACAGTTCAATTATAGCTACCCCCACGAGTTATGGGCCCGGAGCGAGGAGAGTAGCATTACCCGAGCGGGATATTGGTTTCACGGAGGATGGTGAACAAGGGATCCCTAAGTGAGGGGGGGCATCCGTGGTGAGGAGGACTTTTTGAATGGTATGTGCTATGTCCGGTGAACGATGTAATGTACTGTTGTACGATCAATCTAGGGCTGGATCTGTTGGTATTCGTAGGGGTAGTGCGTGGGCTTTGGAGGAGTGTGTTATGTATTACTGTTGAGGTACTCATTAGGATTCTTGCTTGTAAGCATGTTGTTCTAGAGAGTTGGGTAAATATGTAAAAGCATGTCCTATGTACAGTTAAACATATATAGTACTATATATTATGCGTGTTGACTAGCAGTAATGCACGAATTATGGTTTCTCCATGTTGGTCAGGCTTGTCTCAAACTCCTGACCTCAGGTGATCCACCTGCCTCAACCTCCCAAAGTGCTGAGACTGCAGGTGTGAGCCACCGTGCACAACCTCTTGTGGCTAATTTTTTAGTCCTACAAAGGCAGTTTAGTACCCAGGAAGGAAGGGAGTTTGTTTCAGGAAATTGCTGTTCTCATCTGTGTTTTAAACTATAAACTATAAAATAAATTCCTCCCAAAGTTAGTTCAGCCTATGTTCAGGAGTGAACAAAGACACCTGGAATAGGAGGTTAGAAGTAAGATGGAGTTGGTTAGGTCAGATCTCTTTGACTGTTTCAGTTACAATTTTGCAATGGTGATTTCAATTCCTCCCTTTGGGTTTTATAACACCTTAAACTTAAGGTGTTGGCTAATGAAGATGGAGAAAGGGCAAAGACAGCTCTTTTTCCTGCCAACCAGGGACATAGTGGGGGTATGTGCTGACCCTAAGATGAGAGGAATGGAACCGCTTTGCAACTCTCAACGTACTCATGCAGGCCTGGCTGGGGTTCCAAGGCTTGCATGGCAAAGACGTTAGTATTATCATCTAAAGTTATAGTACTGCATTTAAGGGAACAGTGCACTACAAGGTGAATAATGAGTACTAGGGTAAGGAGTGCAATTCCCAGTTTTAAAAGTAAAGATTTGAAAGCATTAGTTTGGGGACTTGTAGCCCACAAAGAATTTAGGATTTAGTCCAAACTGCACAAGAAATCCAAGGACAGCTAACAACAGGTGTACTATAGTTTCTTTCTTTCTTTTTTTTTTTTTTTAAGCGTATTTTTTCTCTCTCCAGTCACCATTTTTATTAAAAACATATCATAATAGGATTGATTTGTTTGCAAAACAAACTTTAGTCTTATTATACTTGGCCTGATTATCTGCATAAAGTACAACAAGAATAATTATTTCTTACATAGGCTTTTAAAATTGGCTTTGATGAAACTCTTTTCCATAAGAAATCTCAGATAAGACTTTTTTAAAGCTGAGTCTAGCCATGGGTTTGTATGCTCAAATACCTATGAGTTTGGTAAATTCCTCTCCTCTTGACCTCCCAAGATAACCTGGGGCTCCTGGGACTTTTGGACCCTGTATTCTGATGTACCAGCTGGCACTCCCCAGACCAGTAATCTGGCTCAGCCAGCTCTGCGATCCCACCCAGCAGCAAAAGACAGTGAGACAAACCCTATTTGACCTCCTATGATTTAATCTCTGACCCAACGAATCAGCACTCCCAACTCTCTGGCCCCTTACCCACCAAATTATCCTTAAGAAACTCCAGGCTGATTTTAATGATAAAACTCTGGTTTCCAGTTCAGCCAGCTTTGCATGAATTAAACTCTTTCTCTATTGCAATTCCTCTGTCTTGATAAATCAGCTCTATCTGGGTCGTGGGCAAGGAGAACTCATTGGGTGGTTACAGTTTTAATATATTTAAAAATGTTAAAATCATGTAATGTACGTTCTCTTAAACAATAAAATTAAAATAGAAATCCCATTAGGACAACTGAAAAATGTATTTGGAATTTAAAAATCACAATTCTAAATGACCCTTGAATGAAAGAATGAAAAGTTAGAAATTGTCCTGAATTGAATAAAAATGAAACTAACATATCAAAATTTATGTGGTGTAAGTAATGTAGTGCTGAGAGAAAATTATAGAATTCACTGCTTCTATTTTGAAAGAAAAAAAAAAACTAGGAAAAAAGAGAGAAAATTAAACTCATACTAAACATAAGAAGGAATAATTTTAATTAATTAATTAAATAATTAATTTTGAGACTGAATTTCACTCTTGTTGCCCAGGCTGGAGTGCAGTGGTGGAATCTTGGCTCACTGCAACCTCCACCTCCTGGGTTCATGTGATTCTCCTGCCTCAGCCTCCCGAGTAGCTGGGATTACAGGCAACCATCACCATGCCCAAATAAGTTTTTTTTGTATTATTAGTAGAGATGAGGTTTCACCATGTTAGCCAGGCTGTTCTTGAACTCCTGACCACCAGCCTCAGCCTCCAAAAGTGCTGGGATTACAGGCGTGAGGGGAAAATTTTAAATAACAGAAGTCAATGAAATAGAAAACAAGCAAAAATACAGAAAAAATAAATCTATTGTATTAATTTCCTATTACTGCTATAACAAATTACCACAGTCTTAGTAGTTTAAAACAACAGAAATTTATTATCTTACAGTTTTGGAGCTCTGAATTCCTTCTAGTCTGAAAACTGAGGTGTTAACAGAGCTGCATTGTTTCTTGAAGCTCTAAGAGAGAATCATGACCTTTTCCATCTTCTTGTAGTGGCCTACATTCCTTGGCCAATGACTCCTAATTTCTACATTCAAACCTAGTAGCATAGCATCTTCTCAGCTCTCTAATCTCTGCTTCTTTCATCCCATCTCCTTCCTTGATTCTTACCCTCCTGACTCTTTCTTATAAGGACTCTCATGGTTACCTTGAACCTGCCCAAATAACTCAAGATAATCCTGTCATCTCAATTCCTTAACTTGATCACATCAACAAATTCCTCTTTGCCATGTAAAGTAAAATAACATATTCACAAATTCCAGGGATTAGGATGTGAATATGTTGGAGAAGCTATAATTCAGCCTACCACAGATTCCAGAACCTGGTTCTTTGAAACAACAGTAGAATTGCTAAAACTTTAATCAAACTGATCTGGCAAAATATAAACAATTCACATATACCAATATCAGGAAAGAAAGAAGAGCCACAACTACAGCTCTTACAGGCATTAAAAAGATAAAGAGGGACTACAGTGAACAAATTTGTATCAATACTTTTGACTATTTAGATTAAATATATAAATTCTCAGCAAAATGAAAGTTAACACAATCAGAATAGATAAATGAATAGCTCTATATCTATTAAAGCAATTTAATTTGTAGTTAAAACCTTCCCACAAAGAAAACCCTACTCCTAGATGGCTTCACTGGTAAATTCTACTGAACTTTTAAAGAAAAATGATACCAGTTCTATGCAAACTACCATTAAAAAAGAAAAAAAAGTGGCTGGGTGCAGTGGCTCATGCCTGTCATCTCAGCACTTTGGGAGGCTGAGGTGGGCGGATCACCTGAGGTCCAGGGTTTGAGACCAGCCTGGCCAACATGGAGAAACACCCCTCTCTACTAAAAATGCAAAAATTAGCCAGGTGTGGTGGTGCATGCCTGTAGTCCCAGCTACTCAGGAGGGTGAGGCAGGAAAGTCGCTTCACCCCAGAGGCAGAGGTTGCAGTGAGCTGAGATCATGCCACTGTACTCCAGCCTGGATGACAGAAGAAGACTCCATTAAAAAAAAAAAAGAAAGAAATTAAAAAGAATAGATATAACTTCTGATTTTACTACAGGAGGCAGCAGTGACTGATATAAAAACTAGACAAATACATAAATACATCATTAAAAAGACCTCCTCAACACAGATGAAAAATTTCTTAAAACTTTAACAAATAAAATCTAGCATTATACGAAAGGGCTAATGCATCCTCACCAAGTGTTTTCTTCCCAGAAATGCAATAGTGGTTCAACATTCAAAAATGAATCATTTGTAATTCACCATAGTAAGAAACTAAAGAAAAAACCTCTATGGTCGTTTCAATAGTTTCAGAAAAAGCGTTTGAAGAAATTCAACATGCATTCATGATGAAACTCAGGAAACTAGAAATAGAATCAATAAAGGGAACCTATTAAAAACTTACAGCTAATGTCATGCTAAAATTCAGAACAAGGTAAGGTTGTTCATTCTCACTAATCCCATTCAATATTTTATTGGAAATCTGAGCCAATGTAGTAAGTCAAGAATAAGAAATAAAATGTATACAAATTGAAAAAAATGAGAAATAAATTATATTGCTTCACAGCAATATAATTATATACAAAATGATTGTTTTGTAAACAAAATCCCAAAGACCAAAAATATACAAAATATTTAGAAATAATATAAAAATGTGCAAGACTTGTATTCAGAAAAATGACAGAATATTGCTAAAAGATCAAAGAAGGTATAAATAAATGGAGAACTATGCCATATCCATAGATGAAAGACTTAAAATTCCTATTGACAAACAGTCATAAAATTAAACAAAAACTATTTAAAAAATAAATCATTGAATAAAATGAATTCAATTACTTGGAAATTAAAATATATATATTTCTAAGTAACTTTTGAGTCAACTTAGTGTTCATCTTAAGAAGTTAGAGAAAGAAAAAAAATCACCACATAGCATAAGTAAAAGTAAAAATAAAGAGCAGATATAATTAAAACAAAAAGCAAAATTATAATACAGAGCGTAACTTCAACCAAAAGTTGTTTCTTTGATAGGGCTATTTAAAATTGATTAAAAATATAAATAGGAAAAATAATGAAAGAGGGAGAGGGGACAAAAACCAAAGAATATTAAAGTAAAAATGGTAACAGAACTACATATGCTAAAGAGATTTTTGGAAAAACAATATATTAAGAGGACATTATGAATAGCTTTGTGCCAGTAAAAGTGCAAACGTTGATAAGGAGGGAAAGAGAATGCAAAAAAGTCCTAAAAAAAGTTATAAGATAATTCAGACCATGCAGGAAAATCATAATATAATAAGATATGCTTATTCCAGGAATTTCTTTAGTTTAATATTAGACAATCTATTGATTATATGAACGTGTGTATATATTAAAGAGAAAAATTGATTTTCTGGATGCATAGAGAAATATAATCAATTAAAAATGAAATCATCTTATGAATAAAAATTGTTATCTTGATATGAAGTAATTTCAACATATGTAGAGTAAGCATTGTATTCATGGTAAACAATTTTAAAAATGTATAACAAATACATATGAAACATTTTTAAATATTAGGTATAATAAAATTGCTAACTGTCCCCATGTCTAGTAGTGTACTAAAAGTTGTACTCAGAAAAACAAAGCTAAAAAGGCAATAAAGATAAATAAATAAGCCAGGTGCCATGGCTCACGCCTGTAATCCCAACACTTAGGGAGGCCAAGGTGGGTGGATCACCTGAGGTCAGCAGTTTGAGACAAGCCTGACCAACATGGTGAAACCCCATCTCACTAAAAATACAAAAATGAGCCAGGTGTGGTGGTGTGCACCTGTAATCTCAGTTACTCAGGAGGCTGAGGAAGGAGAATCGCTTGAACCCAGGAGACAGAGGTGCATGAGCCGAGATTGTGCCATTGGACCCCAGTCTCTGGACAACAAGAGCAAAACTGCATCTCAAAATAATAATAATAATAATAATAATAATAATAATAATAATAAAACAAATAAATGAATAATACATAAGGACTGGAAAGAAACTTATGTAGTAATAGTCCACATAGAAAATCTCAGAAACTCCATATGGGAGTTAGCGTAATAAAAGATGTAACAATGTTGCTGGACAGGAGATGCGTAATCAAAACTTAATTGCATTTCGGTTTATGAGTAAGAAAGCATTTGAAATATAATTTGATGATAATTTTACTTACAATAATATATTTATTTTGTTCCTAAGAAAATATGCTACAAAATATAATTATAATCTCTGTGGAGAAAATAATAAAATTTAATCAAAAGACTAAAAACAAAAGAGTAAAGATGACTTAAGTGGAAGTGTAGTTGCTTAAAGATTTAAAAGAAATTAAATTTCAAACATTAATTCAACACAATTTGTATCAAAATCTCATAGAATTTGAGAGAGAATTCTAGAACATAGGAAATACATTTTATTACAATACCAAATAATATTGTAATAAGAGGATATTATATAAAATAGTACTTAAAGATGCTAAATATTTAAAACATAACTGAAACTAGTGAAGACACTATTGAATAAAAAAAAGATGGGTAAACTAACTATTAAAGTTTGTCTTCTGGTATAATACACAAACAAACACACAAAGTAAAATAGCAAGTTGTAAAGTGGTATTGGCACAGATCCATAAATAGCCCAATGGGTCAGGATAGAGAACCCAGAAACAGACATACTTATATCTTATATCTAAAGATTTGATATATGACAAGGAACAAACTCACCTTTCAGAGGAGAGAAATATTCAAATTCAATAAGTGATGCTGAAACAACAGGTTATCTATTGAAGAGGAAAGAAACTGGATTGCTTTGCCGCACGATACGTGAAGTGAATTTCAGATGAAACTTAAATGTAAAAGGCAATATGAAAACTTCTAGAAAAAAACAATTAGGAAAATACCTTAATGACCTCTTAGTAGGGAATTTAACAGGACTCAGAAGTTCATATGCCACAGAAAAGACTAATAAATTAAACAATATTCAAATGTAGAACTTCTGTTAATCAGAAAACATTATAAACAAAAGGCTATCAGAAGCCTCGAGGGTGGTTTTTCTCACATAGCATCATCAACAACACAACAGCCAGCTTTCATCCATTGCTAGCGCTGTCCAGGCAGAGTTCTAAGGCCTTCTTTACCCACATCTCATTTACTCCTCCCAGCCTCTCTAAGAGGTACAGGCATAAGTCATTTTCTTGAACTTTGCAGATACTGTTCTTTACAAATTGAAGGTTTTGTGGCAATTCTGCATTGACCAAGCCTATTGGTGCCATTTTTTCCAACAGCATGCATTCACTTTGTGACTGTCACATTTTGGTAACTCTCACAACGTTTCAAAATTTTGTTATTGTTGTATCTGTTACAGTGATCCATGATCAGTGATCTCTGATGTTACATTTGTAATTGTTTTGGAGCATCACAAAGTGTGCCCTCATAAGATGGCAAACTTAATCAATAAATGTTGTGTGTGTTCTGACTGCTCCACTGATGGGCACTTCTTCCATCTCTTTCCATATATTTCAGCCTCCCTATTCCCTGAGACACAAAAATATTGAAATCAGGCCAATTAATAACTTTATCTTGGTTTCTAAATGATCAAGTGAAAGGAACAACCACACATTTCTCACTTTAAATCAAAAGCTAGACATGATTAAGCTTATTAAGGAAGACATGTCAACAGCCTAGAAAGGCCAAAAGCTAGGCCTCTTGAGCCAAACAGTCAGGTTGTGAATGCAAAGGAAAAGTTACTGAAGGAAAGGAAAAGTTACTGAAGGAAATTAAAAGTGCTGTTCCAATGAGCAAATGATAAGAAAGTGAAACAGCCTTATTGCTGGTAGGGAGAAAGTTTTAGCAGTCTAGATACAAAATCAAATCAGCCACAGTATTCCCTTAGCCATTTATGCCTAGTGTTCGATTATTGGAATGCTAAGCATGAGGGAGTTATTTATATCCTACTGCTCAAGGTCATTAACAAGGTCTGATTGCAAAAATTAAAAAAAAAAATTGCAACCTCAGGCATAAATGGGTTTAAGCCAAAGCCCAAGTTAGAGCAACGTCCTAACTCTCTTCAATGCCATGAAGCGTGAGAGAGGTAAGGGAGTTGCAAAAGAAAAGTTTGAAGCTAGCAGAGGTTGGTTCATGAAGTTTAAGGAAAGAAGCCACCTCTATAACATAAAAATACAAAGTGAAGCAGCAGCAAGTGCAGATACAGAAGCTGCCGCAAGTAATCCAGAAGATCTACTTAAAATAATTGATGAAAGTGGCTGCACTAAACTATAGATTTTAAATGTAGACAAACAGCCTCTGTTGGATGAACATGCTTTCAGAGACTTTCATAGTTAGAGAGAAAATGTCAATGCATGGCCTCAAAGCATCAAAGAACAGTCTGACTCTGTCATTAGGGGCTAATGTCGCTGGTGATTTTAAGTTGAAACCAATGCTCATTTACCGTTCCAAAACTCTAGGGTCCTTAAGAATTGTGCCATATAGACTCTGCCTGTGCTGTATAAATGGAACAATAAAAGCCTGGATGACAGCACTGTTTACAGAATGGTTTATTGACTATTTTAAGCCCACTGTTGAGACCTACTGCTCAAAAAAAGATACCTTTTAAAATATTATTGCTCAATGCTCTGATAGAGATGTACAAGGATATTAACGTTGTTTTCATGTCTGCTAACACAACATCCATTCTGCAGCCCATGGATTAATGAGTAATTTTGACTTTCAAGTCTTACTGTTTTTGAAAAGTACATTTCATAAGACTGTAGCTGCCATACATAATGGTTGCTCTGATGGATGTGAGCAGAGTAAACCAAAAATCTTCTGGAAAGGACTCATCATTCTAGGTGCCATTAAAAACATTTGTGATTCATGGGAGGAAGTCAAAGTATAAACATTAACAGGGGCCGGGCACGGTGGCTCATGCCTGTAATCCCAGCACTTTGGGAGGCCGAGGCGGGTGGATCACGAGGTCAGGAGATCGAGACCATCCTGGCTAACACGGTGAAACCCTGTCTTTACAAAAAATACAAAAAGAAATTAGCCAGGCCTGGTGGTGGGCGCCTGTAGTCCCAACTACTAGGGAGGCTGAGGCAGGAGAATGGCGTGAACCCGGGAGGCGGAGCTTGCAGTGAGCCGAGATCGCACCACTGCACTCCAGCCTGGGTGACAGAGCAAGACTCCGTCTCCAACAAACAAACAAACAAACAAACATTAACAGGAGTTTGGAAGAAGATGATTTCAACCCTCATGGATGACTTTGAGGGCTTGAAGACTTCAGTGGAGGAAATAACTGCAGATGTGGTGGAGATAACAAGAGAACTAGAATTAGGAGTGGAGCCCAAGGATGTGACTGAATTGCAGCAATCTCATGACAAAACTTGAACAAATGAGGAGTTGATTTTTATGGATGAGCAAAGAAAGTGGTTTCTTGAAATGGAATCTATTCCTGGTGAAGATGCTATGCATATTGTTCAAATGACATCAATGGATTTCGAATATTACATAAACTTAGTTGATAAAGCAACAGCAGGGTATGAGAAGATTGACTCCAATTTTAAAAGAAGTTCTGCTATGGACAAAATGTTGTCAAACAGCATTGCATGCTACAGAAAAAATCTTTCCTGCAAGGAAGATTCGATCAATGCAGCAAACTTTATTGTTGTCTTATTTTAAGAAATTGCCACAGCCACCTCCACCTTCAGCAACCAACACCCTGATCAGTCAGCAGCCATTAACATTGAAGCAAGACACTCCACCAGCAAAAATGATTACAACTTGCTGAAGGATCAAATGATTGTTAGGATTTGTTTAGCAATAACTTATTTGTAAATTAAGATATGCACATTGTACATATTTTTTCAGACATACTGCTACTGCACACTAAATAGACCACAGTATTGTAGAAATATAACTTTTATGTGCACTGGGAAACCAAAAAATTTATATGAGTCACTTTCTTGCAGTATTTGCTTTCTTTTAATGCTCTGGGGCTGAACCTACAGTATCTCTGCGGTAGGCCTAAACTAATATTATTCCCAATTTAAACGGAAGAAACTGAATGTTATAAATGAAATAACTTGCCCAAAGTCACACTGGTGATGGAACTGGGGTTCAAACCATGTTGACTGCTTAGAAAATACATTGCCTTTTATAAATAATCGTAACCCTCACCAAAAGTAAGTGCAACATTGAAAAATATATTGTTTAGAGATACATACAATTCATGTAAAAATATAAAAAAATCAAATACAATCACACACACACACACACCCTTAAAAGAACACCTAGGTCAAAGAAGATAATGTAATGGATATTATAACATATTTAGAAGTAAATGTTAAAAATACTACATATTGAAATTTGTGGGATATAAGTAAAGTAATTAGACATTTACAGCCTCAAATTCCTAAAAAATATATATATTTGACAAAAAGCCCTAAAAATTGCACCAAAACATAAAAAAATATGCAAACAACATGTAGAAGAATAGTTCTTAAGAGTCATAAATAGTTCGTAAACGTGAAAAGTTATTCAACCTCATTAATAGTCATGAACTTACAAACAAAAATCTCAATCATATTCCATATGCAATACAGATTTGACAAAAGTTAAAATATTGGTCAAAACCCAGGTTAGTGAGTATATGAAGTAACAGTAATTCCTATACACAGCTTTTGAGAGCATTAGCTACTGCATTCACACACAAAATATGTATTACGATCTACTAAAGTCAGTTTTACAAATATGTTAGGGTCTAACCATTCTACTTCTAGTCATAATTGCAAAATAAAATTTCATATACGTGTACCAGGAGAATGGATAATAGTGTTAATAGCAACATAATTTGGAGGAACAAACAAAGCAGAAACAAAAGAAAAACAGAAAATGTACCTTTTGAAATATACATATAATGCATAGTTTTGCATAATTGTGAAAAATTAATGTATCCCAACTGCACACCTCAACATCAAAGTCTACTGCTGCATAGTAATTCATACAATAGGCTTTCATTCCATAATGTTCAAGAAGTATAAAAGTAAACAACATATTATTTAGGGATGCATAAGTATTTAGTTAAACTGCTAAGTATCAGCATAGTGGTTACTTCAGAGTGAAGAGGGAAAGGGAAATGGAAGAGGGCTGGATGATGGTTATACTGATATTAATTTCATCATTATTCCTTTAAAGAGTGTGTATTCATTTGTATATTCAGATTCACTCCATAGAACATCTCCTGGGACATTGTATTTCAGAAAGAAATTCTCTTGGTTTTTCAAATCTAGACTTCATAGAACATGTGTATCTTTAAAACAATGTTTTCTGCCTGTATTTATAGAGAAAGTATTTATCATTCTGTTTCTAAAACTCAAGACAGCATTTTTATAAAACTAACTGTGGAAAAGGTCTTGAATTTCATTCCAACACAACTAGTAGAATGTCACAGTCACATAAACTTTTTGAAAAATATTGTTTGTTTGAGACCTTATTTGTTGCTTGGTAATTAGAAAAAGAAATTGAACACATCTTAAATCATAAAATGCTATTTATACAGGCATGAAAGTTGCTAATGTATAGGTATGTAAAATATGTATGTGTTTTTTAGGGAATGGGATGTGAGGTGTGAGGTTAATGTCTAACAATTTATTGATTTTCACATTTAAAATAATGGGAAATATATTCCTGATAAACTTTGAGTGCAGACCATCCAGATTTCAGGATTTTCTGAATTTATGACTTTAATTTGAGATGGCACTACAGTATGTGTGATATATTATGTAACATAGTTTTGAACTCACACTTTTTTTTTTCACTTTAAGTTCTGGGATACATGTGCAGAATGTGCAGGATTGTTACCTAGATATACATGTATTATGGTGGTTTGCTGCACCTATCAATCTGTCATCTAGGTTTTAAGCCCCGCATGCATTAGATATTTATCCTAATGCTCTCCCTCCTCTTGCCCCCCACCCCCTGATAGGACCTGGTGTGTGTTGTTCCCTTCCTTGTGTCCATGTGTTCTCATTTGAACTCATACTCTTTAGCTAAATTCATTAGCCCTTTATGTTCTGGTTGTTCTTTGCTCCAACTTCATGCCCATCCACTCTGCCTGGACACCGGTAAGGTTGCCATGCTCCTGCATGCCTTGGTGCACTTGTACATGACAATTTTTTGCCCTCTAATTCCTTCCTTTGAAACTCAACTCAAATATCATTTACACAGTGCAGCTGCTCTGGCTTCCCCAGCTTCTATGTACTCATAATAGTCTTTGATCATATATTGCAAAACACAATTGAGTATTCAAATTGGCTGTTTACTTCTCTGTTCCCACCACTAGTAGAAAACAATAAATGGGCTTCTTGACAGAAAGCATTGTCATTTATAAGGTCATGAAACTTAGTAGGTTTTAAGTAAATGTTCATTGAACGAGTAAATTAATTAATTTATAAATATCTAAGAGCATAGATCTTTATGGGTTGAACTTTTAAGGAAATAATTGAAGGAGACAGTGAATCTTAAAAATATGAATGTTAACAGGAAAAGAGCTCAAGTAAAAGCTAAGAAACAGGAAAACAGTGATGTGGGTTGGGAGAACTGAGAGTGGAAATTTCACAGGGGAATAATAGAAGAAAAGATTGTGAAGTAAAAGTGATTGAAAATTGAAAAATCCATCTTTGCTCTATTATATTCTGAGACCCAAAGTTGCATAAATATTTAATATCTATCTTCTATTCTTAGTTGTGTACTCTGACATCTTTACACAAAAGAAAAGGATAAGAAGAGATCCTTGTGATTCTTCTTGATGCTCTGTTTACAGATCTGATACCAAGCTCTTTAGAATGAAGTACTACCCTCTCCTGCCCTACTCTCTTCTAGGGATGACCAACTCTTAATACACTAGCTTAAGACACTCTCTCTTATCCTGTTAGAGACAATTCATTAAACAAACAGTAAATAAATTCTTTCCCTATTGTACCTTCCAATTATTTTCCTGAAGAATACTCATATTGATTTACAGAATCATGCGAGCACAGAGCTGTCTAAAACAACTTTCTGCAATGATGGAGATGTTTTATCTGTGCTATCCAATACAGTAGCCACTGTCGACATATAGCCACTAATCACTTAAAATATGTCTATGCTACTGAGGAACTGAATTATTTTTATCTTATTTGAGTTTAATTACTTTAAATGTAAATAGCCATATGTGCTTAGTGTCTACCATTTTAGGCAACACAGGTCTGAAATATTTGTGAGAAACCTAAAATTGGAGCCACTGCCCCTACCTTACTAAGCAGTCTACCTCACTTACTGATTGAGAAAGTAGATGAAAAAGCTGCAGTGCTTAACTCCTAATTTGCTAGAGAATCTCCAGTGTCAGTATTTAATAGGAATTAAGGGTAAGCAAGGCAGTGAAGATTTATTCATTCCTGACTGTTACACATGAATGGCCAAGAAAATCTATGTATAATCAGTCTATCAAGAAGAGCTATAATTAGAATCTGATTTATTTGCTTTTTGTGGAATACTTGGTCCCTTTTACCATATCAGCACAATCAGTGCTAAAAACCAAAGGAAAATTGGCTTTAGCATGAATGTTACTCCTTTTGTATCCATGAGATTTTCAACATAAGTCAAAGTAGCATTCTGGATCAGTGTTAAGGATGTTTCTAGTGATCAGACCGGCCTAAATAATATATAAGCCTACATGTACTTACACATTTAATGTCAGCAGTTACTGAGACAGCATTTCTAACTACCCCTGGTAAATCCTTCCCGACCTCTGGAGGTTCACTGAGACAGATTGTTGACTTTGCTCAGAAGGAATTTCGCCTAATTTAAAGAGGAAGTCTCTTCAAGTATTGGATGCATGGTTTTATCTTGTGGAAATGGGGTTATAATGCAAATTGTTAGGGTGAGGTCTATGATTTTCCATTTTTAGAAGCGCTCTGATGGTTCCGATACAGATGTCCTCCCATCATGTTTCAGAAATGTGGAATTGGACTGTATAACTCATTAGAAGATGAGAACACAGACCACAGTCACACAGCATGGTAATACACATTAATAAGAAGCTAGACACTGTGGTGTGCACCTGTAGTCCCACTGCTCTAAAGGCTGAGGTGGGAGGATCCTAGGGGTTTGAGACCAGCCTTGGCAACAGATCAAGACTTTGTCTCTTAAAAAAGAAAGGAAGGCAGGAAAGCAGGAATGCAGGAAGGCAGGAAGGCAGAAAGGAAGGAAGGAAGGAAGAAAGAAACGAAGGAAGGAAAGAAGGAAGGAAGGAAGGAAGGAAAAAAGAGAAAGAAGGAAAGAAAGAAAAAAAAAGGGAAAGAAAGAAAAAGAAAGAAAGAAGGAAAGAAAGAAAGGAAAGAAGGAAGGAAAGAAAGAAATAAAGGAGAAAGAGAAAGAAAGAAATAAAGGAGAAAGAAAGAAAAGAAAAGAAAAAAATAAAAGAAAGGGAATGGAAAGGAAAGGAAAGGAAAAGAAGGAAGAAAGAGAGAGAGAAAAGAAAGACAGGCTTTAAGGGATAGACCATTTTCAGCTTTCACTGAACAACATACATCTACAGCGATACCTTGTGCATATTTAAGAGTGAGAGTAGTGGTCATAATCATATATATTCTGGAGGAAAAAGTCATTCAGAAATAGAAAATTTATGGGAAACTGAAATAGCCCATAGAATTACAGCAACCTTGGCAAATGAATGAATAATTGTTGCAGAGTCACAAGTCTTTTTCCGTCAGCAAGATGCCCAATCACCTAGTGGCTAACAAATGGCAACCTCCAAATTCTGTTTCTTTTTTCCTTAATAGGGTGAAGGGGAAAGCAAGCACTGACCTGAGTCAAAATCCCTTGGCAGTCTGTGGTTAGAAGCATGTACCTTGTTTCAAAAGCACTGTACTCTGAGCCAAGCAACTCAGAATAGTGATTTCCAGCTGTCTGTGTTCTTTTTCATCGTAGTAAGGCCTTATTAGGTGTGGATTTCTCAGTGGTACATTTTGAGGAACATTACTGGGAATCTGTCCCAGTAAAACCATTTCAAAGGTAGCTTGCCTTCCAGTAGTACAGTCAGTTACAGCAGTGACTTTTACAGAGACTATTTCATACTTTTATGCATAAAAATAAAAAGCCATTCCACCATGCTGAAATCTCAGAGGAAAGCTTGCTGTGACCCTGTGTATTTTGTGCTGACATGGTACATGGTAGCTTTCTAAATGGAAGAATAATTGTATTTTCAAGAATACTGAAAAGGTGCTTTGATTTGATTTGAAAAGGCCAGAGTCTCATAGATGTACTAAGAATGTCACATATTAAGCTTCTAGAAGTGCCCATCATGCTTCAGTAAATGGAATCCTATGTCTTGGGCTGGATTCTCTAGGGTCAATTTCTTCTCTTCCCTCTCCCCTTGGCTCTTTCCTCCTTTGCCTTTTGGAAAACAATCATCAAAAGGCAAGAAAAGTTGTTCATATTTACATTCTACATTAGGCATGATGTCTTACAAAACTATTTTCAAATAGTTCGTAGCATCCTCGCTTAATACAGTAGCAAACTGAGGTTTACAGTTGTTAACTTGCTCATAAAAAAGCAACTAGTAAATGGCAGAACTCCTTTAGACCCAGGTATCTGAGACATCAAATTCCTCCTTCTGTTATGCCTTGATCTACATTCTCTTTATTCCAAAATTCAACTTCTTATCTTTTTTTTTTTTTCAAATGGTTGCTAAAAAACATTTCCACTTTCTTATGCCTACATAGACTGCTGTAGTAGCCCTTTCTCTGGCCTTCCTCCTGAGAATGTTCTTCTGCTACAATTTAACCTGCCAATGGCTGTCAGTTTTTCCGTCTTAAAACAATCACCTGCCATTTCTCATCCAGAAGGGCTGTACCATTGATCATTTTCACCAGCTACATATGAGAGTGTCTATTTTTACATAACTTCGTCACAGGGTATGTTGGAATTTTCCTGATACAATAGGTGAGAAATGAGGAGCTATACTTTTGTAGTGAACTCATCAGATGCTTTATGAACAATTATTTATTTGATATTTACCATATGTTAGGCCCTATTTTTTTTTTTATTTTTTTATTATACTTCATGTTCTAGGGTACATGTGCACAACGTGCAGGTTTGTTGCATATGTATAGATGTGCCATGTTGGTGTGCTGCACCTATTAACTCGTCATTTACCTTAGGTATATCTCCTAATGCTATCCCTCCCCCCTCCCCCCACTCCACAACAGGCCCCAGTGTGTGATGTTCCCCTTCCTGTGTCCAAGTATTCTCATTGTTCAATTCCCACCTATGAGTGAGAACATACGGTGTTTGGTTTTCTGTTCTTGGGATAGTTTGCTGAGAATGGTGGTCTCCAGCTGCATCCATGTCCCTACAAAGGACACGAACTCATCCTTTTTTATGGCTGCATAGTACTCCATGGTGTATATGTGCCACATTTTCTTCATCCAGTCTGTCACTGATGGACATTTGGGTTGGTTCCCAGTCTTTGCTATTGTGAATAGTGCCACAATAAACATACGTTTGCATGTGTCTTTATAGCAGCATGATTTATAATCCCTTGGGTATATACCCAGTAATGGGATGACTGGGTCAAATGGTATTTCTAGTTCTAGATCCTTGAGGAATCGCCACATTGTCTTCCACAATGGTTGAACTAGTTTACAGTCCCACCAACAGTGTAAAAGTGTTCCTATTTCTCCACATCCTCTCCAGCATCTGTTGTTTCCTGACTTTTTAATGATTGCCATTCTAACTGGTGTGAGACGGTATCTCATTGTGGTTTTGATTTGCATTTTTCTGATGGCTAGTGATGATGAGCATTTTTTCTGTGTCTGTTGGCTGCATAAATGTCTTCTTTTGAGAAGTGTCTGTTCATATCCTTTGCCCACTTTTTGATAGGTTTGTTTGTTTGTTTCTTGTACATTTTTTGAGTTCTTTGTGGGTTCTGGATATTAGCCCTTTGTCAGATGAGTAGATTGCAAAAATTTTCTCCCATTCTGTAGGTTGCCTATTCACTGTGATGGTAGTTTCTTTTGCTGTGCAGAAGCTCTTTAGTTTAATTAGATCCCATTTGTCAAATTTTGGCTTTTGTTGCCATTGCTTTTGGTGTTTTAGACATGAAGTCCTTGCCCATGCCTATGTCCTGAATGGTATTGGTTATGCCCTATTTTAGAGAATATGTGATATAATCTTGTTTTTATTGAGGTACTTTTTGAATTAAACAAATAACTACAATTATTTAGTTCTGCAAAAAAGAATGGCAGAAAAATCTAAACAATCTAATGGTATTTCTGAAATATGGTAAGTTTTTAATTAAAAAACATAGACATTCAAACTTAATAAAAATTTGGAAGATAGACACCAGGATGACAAAAAGCCATTTTCAGTAGAAGAGACTGATGCCAAATTCAAGCTGAATATAGCTTAAGCAAGAGTCACATATTCATAGCCACAGTACTTTTTTTGTGTGTTATTATATGAGCTACTAATTTTGATTTTGTGGTAACAGAAAAATAGCACAGCTAACACGTTTCCTTCTGCTGTTTTGACAAGGCACAGTCAGGTAGATATTGCAGGAGACTTCATAAGAATACTATGTATTGGCATTATTACACTCAGAAAGAGTTGTCTGCAACTGCTGTGAAATCTTCAGATTGATATTCATGCAAGATAATCCTCCAGAGAATGAGATAAAAATGCCCAGAATAGTGAGGTAAAGCAGTTGTTTATGAGGAAATACTGCCAACCTGATTCTGCAGCTATGCATTCTAAGTATAAAACATTCCATGATTTCTTTTACCTTTCTTGATTGGTTTTAACCTGCTCAGTCTAGTTAGAAAATCTCTTGTGCACCTTTTAAACTAATTTTTAAAACTACATTCAATAAAGCAAATGTTCCTTTCTCATTGCATTGGGTAGGTAGCAAAAGAGAGGTTTCAACGGTATTGGCACATTACATGAAGTATGCATATTTTATTTAGCCTTTTCAAATTTTAGACATTTTAGAAATCTTTAGTAAAAGACAGCTGTCAGCTCTGCTTTTGGTAGTAATGTGTCTCAATGCGTGGTTTAGAAACATGAACATAATAGGCTCTGTAACTGATTAAAGTTCTCTTCTAGGTCTTCTTAGTTTACTCTCACTCTTACTGTACTACCTCATTCATTGTCATGGTTTTATGAGTTTATGTGTGTCATTGACTTCAATACATCTCTTCAGCCTAAGCCTGTCAGGCCTCAGTATCTCCAACTGATTACTAAATATCTTGACTTCAACATTATATTGACACCTTGTCACAATATACAAGACTGGACACATTATTTCTCTCAACTTGTCCCACTTTTCCATGTTCTCAAGCAAAATTCTGCTTCTCTAACTGTTATCTCTATATCATAGAATGTTATCACCCTCCAAAGATTTTACCTACATCAGAAGTCAGAGCTACCTACTGTTTCTCCCTATCATTTCTATCATCCACTCAATCCTCAAGTCTGACTAATCCTTTCTCCTAAATATTTTTAGAAGAAATCCACTTTTCTCTATTCCAATGCAACAATGAGTACCCAGGGCCTTCTCATCTCTCCACCGGGTTACTAAAACAGTTTCATCACAGGTATAACTTGCCCGCTCTAATCCAGTCTCCAAACTGCAGCAAGAATGATCTTTTATAAGAAAGGGAAGTGAGTTTATAACATGCTGCTCACCCACAGATTAAAAAGTCTTCCACTGCCTTATCATTCCTTCTAAATAATGACAGCATTTTTTAAATCATGTGTGATAAGCTGCTTTATATTCTAATGTCTGCTAAGTTTTCATTCTTCACTATTTGCCTCCCATTCTCTCCAATCCTGCCACATTCAACTTCCTTAGCACCACTCTTATTTAAAAACCTATTAGCCATCCCAATTAAGTGAAAAATTTATATACACTTCCCTCATTTTTGAGATTTGACATTAGATGTCAAATCTCTTGGGTGTGAATTGAGGGTGAAAAATAGATGCACTAGGGATGTTAGCCATCAGCTAACATGATGTTTCTTGTCTCCCCAGGACCTGCTCATTCCAAATCTCATTTATACCTTCACACAATGATAGACTCCCATCAGGCATGCCTCCCTTCAAATGATGGTGAGTCAGATAACGTGTAGGCCATGAGGGGAAACTCAGGTTTCAGTTGCCTTGTTTTGGAATGGTCAGATAACTAGTCTTTTTCAAAATCTAGGGGCAAGATAGGGACTGCTAATCAAAGCAGAAATGTTATTTGCTTGAGGAGCATGGCTTTTCTCCAAAACTCTAAAAGCTTCATGATTTTTCTGCCTGAGTTTACCATACATTTCATATAGCATCTGGATCTTCTACAAATCCTGTAAGCCTTAAGAGCCAAGTGGCAGACCTTCTTTCTTTAGAAACTGGGCCCTATTTAAAGACATGAACCTTAGGTTCTCGGGCAAGTTGTTTAGAATAGCACCCCAAACCTGTGGAATATATTGCCTCTAAAGTCTAAAGAAACCCCTAAGTGCTGGGTCCCTTTTTAGTGATGAGGAGAAAAATTATGGCAACTTGTCTTTCACTTCAGAGAGGCTATCCCTACATACTCCTAGTCATTAGGTTTCCCAAAGCTTTCCTGAAGTGACAGATCTCTGAATGTGGGGAGGTTTTCTGGTATGCATGTTTTCTACCAAGGTCTCTCGAGAGCTGCTAATATGCTTCCTAGCTGCTACCAGCATGATGTAATCAATGTAGTGGACAAGACTGATGTCTTAGAGAATGATGAGATGAACAAGATCCCTGGGGGCTAAATTAAGATTCAAAGCTAAATATTGACATAGACCTGAGGCAAGATAGTAAAGGTAATCTTCTGATTCTGCTAGTTGAAAGTAAATTACTTCTGATGTTCTTTGCATACTGAAAGAGAGGACTTAGGATTTACTGGATCAGTAGCTGAATACCAGGTGCAGGGGAATGAGTTGATTTTTTTCAGCACCAAGACCCAATCTGGAAAAGCAGCTGCAGTCAGAATCACCACATGAACAGCCATGCGGCCATGTACTGTCATTCCCCAAGAATCACCTGTTTTCTATATAGGCCAAAGAGTCAAATTAAAATGGAGATGCTTTAAAGATAATCATGCTGCATCTTTCAAGTATTTGATGGTGACACTAATCTCTGAAGCTTACCAGGAATAAGCTACCACTTATGGTTAAAATTTTTGATAGGAAAAAAAAGCTCCAAAGGCTTCTGTTTGCTTTTTGTATCATAATGGCTTTCAGCTCTCTGGGTCTGGAAGACAATACTGGAATACTAGCCAAACATTTCTATTCCAATTAAATATACAGAAATGGTACAACAGTCACAGGTTGGGTTAATGGACCTAATGATTAGGTCAAAAATCTATTTCCCATCTAATTCCCCACCATGACTAATGGACCACACACAGGGTAAATCGGTGTTTTCTGGGCTTAGTGTTAGGTCAAAAGCAGTGATCAGTCAGCCCATCCCTACTCCCAAAGATGGATAATTCCATTGTCCTAGTTCACATTTAACCTGGTAAAGGATAACAGTTAATTTGGGGGAAGTCAAGGAAGATTTACAGTATATGTTCATAATAGATTTTGTACAAATATTTCTCAATTGCTTCTGACCTTTATTAAATGGCCCTAGTCTCTAGGCCTGTACATTGACTGACTCAGTCCTGAACAGTAGTGATCCACCATGCGTTTCCATTGTAGTGGCTAAAGTAAGTCCCTGTCATTAGATCTTGGATTATTATTATTATATTCACAGATTAAGTAGGAGTTAAATGGTTATTTTTGTTTTTGGAACTGCATAATTTTTACCAAAGATTCCTAGTCTATTAAAAAAAGTTTTCACACTTGCTTGTCGCTTTCTATGGTAACCACTTTTTGATTTTTTTTTTTTTTTTCCCAGACAGGCTCTCACTCCATTACCCAGGCTGGAGTGCAGTGGTATAAACATGACTCACTGCAGCCTGGACCTCCTGGCATCAAGAAATCCTCTTGCCTCAGCCTCCCATGTAGCTCCCATGTGCATAACACAGGTATGTATCACAATGCCAGACTAATTTTTGTAGTTGTTGTTGTTGTTGTTGTTTTGGTAGAGACAGGGTCTCACTTTGTTGCTCAGGCTGGTGTCGAACTCTTGGCCTCAAGCAATTCTTCTGTCTCAGCCTCCCAAAGTACTGCGATTACAGGCATGGCCCACTCCCGGCCTATGGTAACTACATATACCACCTCTAGTAATTACGTGTTGTTGCTTGATCTCTACCACTCTGACAACCATTTGTTCTCACTGAAATCAGGAATCCCACCTCAATTGCAAAACCCTCCCTTCATCTGGGCTTATAGAGGAAAACCATACAACTTTACAAAAATGCTGACACTTGCCTCATAAATTTACTACATAGTTCCTGTGGTTCATTAAGGGAGAGGCCTCTATGTCTTATTAGGGACGTAGAGGTTAGGCAATTGAACTATATATGATAAATCTACTTCAATATTTGTAACAGAATTTTTAGATCTCTTTATTTTATAGAAAGGAATTTCTATCATCTCAATGTTGTAATAGGCCACAGTTGCTGCAAGATTGCCTCCATTGAACCAAGCAAATTGAACCATCCCTAGATATTAAAACTACCACATGAATCCACAATCCCTGCAAAGTAACACTCATATCAGTATACCCAGTCTGACTTAAATTTATGTTGCCTCAGAGTCTATTCTCACTCAGGTTACCTAAGTTACTGGCAATACAAATTGGCAAAACCTGCAATTCTTTTGGTGTGTCAGGCTTCTCCAGAGTTTGACATTATGATTAAAACTCCCTGAGATATGCTAGTTATATATATAATTATAAATAGGATGACAATAAAGAGAATGGGCAGGGGCGGTGGTTCACAGCTGTAATCCCAGCACTTTTGAAAGCTGAAGTGGTGGATCACGAGGTCAGGAGTTTGAGACCAGCCTAACCAACATGGTGAAACCCCATCTCTACTAAGTATACAAAAATTAGCCTAGTGTGGTGGCACGCACCTGTAATCAATCCCAGCTACTCAGGAGGCTGAGGCAGGAGAATGGCATGAACCCGGGAGGCGGAGGTTGCAGTGAGCTGAGATCACACCACTGTACTCCAGCCTGGGCAATAGAGTGAGACTCCGCCTCAAAAAAAAAAAAAAAAAAAAAAGCTGGGAAATGAAGGAAATTGATATGCCCTTGCACAGTAATTATTTTCACCTGAGAATATGGGGTCTGCAAGCAAAGAAATCCAATCACATTAAAAAAACTAAGGAGAGACTATGTTTGCTGATGGGATGTTTAAGAAGCTTAGGAGTTGTGGGATGGGGGGAGGGAGGAGGGATAGCATTAGGAGATATACCTAGTGTAAATGATGAGTTTATGGGTGCAGCACACCAACATGGCACATCTATACATATGTAACAAACCCGCATGTTGTGCACATGTACCCTAGAACTTAAAATATAATAAAAGCCTATTATTTTGTGTGTGGGGGTGGGGGAAAGAAGCTTAGGAGTTTGGAGCAATCTGAGCTATGGGAAACCTCCAAAATATCTGCAAGTTCATTTTTAATTCTCACATCATGCCTTAGATGTCTAAGAGCCTACCTAGAACTATGGAATACTGAGAAATTCCTAAACTATTGATTCTTCCAGGTGCTTGGCACTGATGATGCTGGGAGTTGGATTGTAGACCCACTACCACAGATGTCATAGAATAACTGAATGCTTCAGTTAGTGTGTTTGACAGAGTATCTGATTTTCTTGCTCAGAGCTACTGCCTCTGATTAGTTATTCTGCTCTTCCAAATCTTTCATGAGTGTGTTTTCAGCAGAACGTAAATCAAGTGTAGAAATGTAGCTACAAGCGAGCCTAAACATTTTATGTTTTTTATTTCTAGCCTCAGAAGTGTAGGAAGTTACACTAAAAAGAATTGAAATAGTAGTTAATTCCATCTGCTGTATCTTCCACATAAAAGCTAGCTATATATTTATTAAATATACAGAAAAATGAATAAATGCAAAATTAAACCAAGTGATCAATGCAGTTTCAAATAGGATAATAATAATTCTAAATAGAAAATAAAGGTCACAAAGTAAAATGCTAGAGCCATTTACTCCACAGGTGTCTTAGCCTCAAGAATAACAACATTCTTTACAGCAAAACATGTGACTTATCTTTTCATGCACTGCTCTCTCCTTTCCATTATTTTCCTTAAAGTCTTGACAAATCTACTCTCTTTATATCCCCAAGGATGGAATTCCTAAAACTCACTCCCACCATAAGAAATCTTGATTGTATTTCTGACAGGTGTTATCGATGCTAGCATCAGTTTCACAGTTTTCCAGATATTTGTTTCTACTGAAGCCAAGATAAGTATAGAGAAAAATTCCTTTAACTATGTATTTCTTTATTTTAAAAATATGTATTTTGAGGCTCATTCATTTGCTTATTCAATAAATATTTGCCAGGCAATAAACTAGGGTTCAGATCCCTGCCCTTATGAAACTGGTATTCTAGAGAAAACGAGAGATTATTTAAAGTCTTATGAAGCAAATAAAACAAGTGCTGTTAAAGAGAACACCAGAGATGATATATTATATTATGAATTTGTTTGTTTGTTTGTTTGTTTATTTATTTGAGACGAAGTCTCGCTCTGTCGCCCAGCCTGGAGCGCGGTGGCACAATCTCGGCTCACTGCAACCTCCGCCTCCCGGGTTCACGTCATTCTCCTGCCTCAGCCTCCCAAGTAGTTGGGACTACAGGCGCCCGCCACCACGCCTGACTAATTTTTTATATTTTTAGTAGAGACGGGGTTTCACCGGGTTAGCCAGGATGGTCTTGATCTCCTGACCTCGTGATCCACCCGCCTCGGCCGCCCAGAGTGCTGGGATTACAGGCGTGAGCCACCGCGCCCGGCCTACTTATTTATTTATTTTTGGAGACAGAGTCTCACTCTGCCACTGAGGCTGGAATGCAGCAGCGCAATCGCAGCCCATTGCAGCCATGACCTCCTGGGCTCGTGATTCTCCCCACTTAGCTTCCCGAGTAGCTGGGACCGCAGGAATGTGCCAGCAAACCTGGCTAATTTTTAAGATTCTTTGTAGAGATGGGGTCTCAATATGTTTCCTAGGCTGGTCTCAAACTCCTTTGCTCAAGTGATCCTCCTGCCTTGGCCTCACAGAGTGCTGGGATTGCAGGCGCGAACCATGCCTGCCCCTAGATAATATATTTTAGATAGTGTGGTTAGGGGAGGCCTCTCTAAGGAGTTCATCTGTAATCTAAGATGAAGAGAATAAAAAGGAAAGTTAAGAGGCAGGAGAGACACATCCTTGAAGTGAGTACAAGTGTGAGAAAGAGGCAATTGTGACTGGAGCATGGAGATGACATGTGTGTAGCATCTGGCAGTTTGGAGATGAAGTTAGGGGCCTAATTAATGAGAACATTTTATCCATAGATAGAGATATGAATTTTACTGTAAGGTCCTAGAGGAGATTGGAGTCACTTCCAGGGTTAGTGGAGGAAGGCAAAGAAACCTAGTGGTGGATTTGAAAGCCTGTTTGAGAAGTTATATGGAGTCCTTTGAAAATGGATGGAAATTCCATTGCACATCAGCCAAAGGAAGTTTAAGAAGGCTCATGGGCTGTCTAAAATTGTTCTAGTCTGTATAATTAAGGAAGTTAAGTGTTGATTTCTCCAGTGTATAGTCAATATTACAGTCATTATGTTTGCTCAGAAGCTTACATTTTTCATTCATGGAGATGCTTTCAAAATCTTTTAGTTAACTTCCTCATAGTATAGAATCTAATATTGAGGCCCACAGAAGTAGGGAAGCCAGTTGAATATCACACAGAGAATGGTAGAGAGTGGAACCTGAGCTTCCCACACGTGGCAGGGAGAGGGGTGTTGGGAGGACACAAAAACCATGAAATACTGAGGGCATATCTAAATGACAGTGAGTTAAATGCAGAAAAGTAAAGGTTTTTCTTTTTTCTTTTCTTTTTTTTTTTTTCATTTCTTTGAGACAGGGTCTCACTCTGTTGCCCAGGCTGGAGTATAGTGGCACAATCATAGTTCACTGTAGCCTTGACCTCCTAGGCTCAAGCGATCCTCCCATGTCAGTCACCAGAGTAGCTGGGACATCGGGTGTACAGCACCACACCTAGCTAGTTTTTTATTTTTTTAATAAATGTGGTTTCGCTGTGTTTCCCATGCTGGTCTCAAACTCCTGGCATCAAGCAATCATCCTGTCTCAGCCTCCCGAATTGTTGGATTACAGCTGTGAACCACTGCACTTAGCCAAGAAATTAAGTTTTGAAAAGAAAGCAGCTCAGTTATTTCAAAAGGGTGAGAGTAAGGTTTTGATTTTGTTTTTGTTTGTTTGTTTTTCCCTGTCACCAAAGGGAAAGATAATTAAATATTTTATTTGAGACAGAAAATTAAATGTCTCTACATCTAGATTGTGTTTTAAAATGTGTGCTGGCTACACAGTTATAAACAGGGTGACATGAGAAGAGAAGGAAACTAGGAATTAATTTTGTAAGAGAATGAAAGGAAATAATGAACGGGGCCTTAAGGAAGAGAAAACTTTCCAGAAGGTAGAGAAGAAAGGAGTGCAGGGCAAGGCACTGTAAGCTGAGGAAAGGAATAAGAAAGTCAAGGGCCTGAGGGACTTAAGTGTAGTTCTCATAAAGCAGAACAAGGCTCTCCACTAGAGGCCAAAGGCAGAGGAACAGATAAATCATTTTGCAGGATCTGACTTATTTCCCTATAGATCTTTGACAATTTTTCATGATTTGATTCAGTCATGGGTTATGAGAATAAGCCCCTTTCACCAGCCTGCCTCTTCATTCCTCTTGATGAACATGATGCTCTCGGAGAAACATCGGAAAACCCTTTGTGAGTCACTGGGGTAACTGCTGTGGCCAATTATTTTGTGGCCTCAGGTTCTGGGTCTCCTATTCAAATCTATCTGATTTATCCAACCTTAGAGTTTTACATGTATATGTAAATATATATACATTTTATATCAAAGATAATGGGAGCTGTATCCTTGTTTAGTAAGCAACTGTGCTTTGGTAAAAAGAAGCAGTCCTCATTGAAGAGGAAGACAGCAGAACCCAAAATAAGGTATCCACCCAGGATATTGGTGGACAGAATTCCCACAACAACAATTATGTATTAGGAATGAGGAGCAATCAGTCCATAAAAGAGTAGCAAGATTGAGGGCAGGGTGAGGGAGAACTCCAGGAATAAAAGTAATTGATAGATTATCGAATGTATTGAGTGTTGGGGAAAAGAAATGAGGTCTTGCTATGTTGCCCAGGCTTGCTGTTTGACAGATATATCACGGTGTTAGGAAAAACACATTAAGCACATGGAAAATTATGCAACAAATGAATATATTATTTTTAAGCTTTTTTCATTTTAAATTAAGGTATAACTTATATTCATTAAAATTTAATTCTTTTAGTATTCAGAGCTGCCTGTGTTAAAAATACATATGAACATATAACCATCACAGGATCTATAATCTTGAAATTTCTCTTTATCCTGATAGCCACTCCCCCTCTCACTCTCAGTCCCTAACAACCACTGATCTGTGTTGGCTCCATAGCTTTGCCTTTCCCCCAGTGTAATATAAATGAAATTATGTAGTGTGTAGCTTTTCGGGTCTGGTTAAGCCAGTAAGGCATTTGTGATTAATCTATGTTGTTACATATACTGGTAGTTTATTCCATTTTTTCCCTTTGTTTCCTTTTATTGCTAAGTAATATTCTAATTCATGGATTTATCACAGTATGATTATCCATTTACCAAATGATGGATATTTGATTTTTCCTCACTTTTTTTTGAGATTATAAAGAAAGTATGATATGTTATTAACTTTAAAAGAGCAAAATAAAAATTATATGAAACACAAAAGTATAATCATAATAAATTAGTTGGTGACAATGTATATACGTAGTTTGGATAACGAAAATTCTATCACTCTAACCAAAGGTTATTTAAGTATAATGAAGTAGGGGAATGAGAAGGTAATTCAAGAAAATTAAATCATCTACTACCAGAAGATATCAATAGATAGAATCTAAAATTTATAAATGAAGAAACAAAACCAAAAGCATTGATGTTTATAAGAATGGAAAAAAATACCATTTAGAAAAAATAATCTACATGACTTGAAAATGGCTTCCTCCAAAGATTTTAGAAGGTTGGATCAGAACTATAGAGGTTTTCTAAAAACATTTTTTGCTTTTGTTGCCTTAACAGCCAAATTCATTCCATTTAAATTTTAAACTATGTGCATCTCAGTGTGATAGAAATTTAAAAAAAATGGTTTAATTTATTTCTCAATATGCTTCAAGTAGCTTATCATATGACCATGTTCCTAAACTTACTTTCCGCTTCTTGGACCTGTCTGTCCTCATTTACTCCCTTCCTAATACTTTTCAGACCCCCATTTCCTTTTGGTGGAAGAGCCATTGCCCTGCCTGTTCTTCAAAATTATCATCTTATCTTTATTACTATTATTATCATTTTGCTCACTCCTTCAGTTTTCTTATGTGTGTGTGACTAAATGAAAGCTATTTGATAGGAACCTAATGACTCGCTTAATCACATCAACTTAGGAAGAGACACAATAAACTTGTAACTCACAGAATGTTGCCCAGACTCATGTTTATAGTCTCAAATAATAATCACAGACCTCTTAATACAACTACTACCCAAGTGTAGTAATTCCTAAAGTAAGAAATTTAGAGAATTACTTACGGGATCAAAGTTTCTTCCTCTGGAAAAAGAAGACACAATAAAGATTGTAACTCACAGAATGTTTTCCAGACTCATGTTTATAGTCTCAAATAATAATTAAAGACCTCATAATACAACTACCACCAAAATGTTGCAGACCAAAGTAAGAAATTTAGAGAATTGCATATGGGATCAAAGTTTCCTTCCTCTGGAATAAAATAAACCAAAATATTATTTGCTCCAATTCAGCAAAAGTCATTAAATAGCCCATTGAGAGAGAATTTAAATAGTGGCAATTCAACTGGGGCCATGGGAAATGTGGAAGATTAAAAACAAATGAACTCAAATATGGCGTAAAAGCAGCAAGGAATTAGACCCTTTAGCCAGACCAAAAGCTTCTGAAAGGCAAAGAAAGTAATTTTACATGGCCCTGTTTATTTCCTTGAGGACTAATATGTGGCTGTATCTTTACGATTGCTTTCATTAGATTCTATACTTTAATTTTTATTAAATTCAGTACATCCCTGGGATTTTCCAGAAGATATAGAAGTTGATGTTACGTAGGTTGAATGAAACCATGCATAGGAGAGAGTATGTGTCAAATCTATCCTTTTTCTTATTTCCCAAGTTTGTTGACATAAAGTAGTCCTATAATGGCACCAGGGTCAAACCACTCTTGCCTATATGTAAAGTGTTACAGCAGTTTACTACCTTATGGGAGCTCCCTAGATTGCCTATCAAGTGCAATTTCAAGAATTTTCTTATGAAGCGTTAATGAGGCTATACTCCAAGATATGAGTTTCTGGTTGAAATGTAATTCACACAGGTGCCTCTGGTTAAACAAACTGTCGTTAAATATTGTCATATTGGCCTAACGTGTTTTACCTTCAAGCTAATGTATTTTCCTGAACTGTCACTCTATTAGAATTCATACATATGCATGTGCCACCTAAAAATGTTTTAGTCAATGACACACCACATATATAATGATGGTCTCATAAGATTTTAATACTGTATACCAAAACTTTTCTGTTTTAATACACAAATACTTGTAATTGTGTTACAATTGCCTGTAGTATTCAGTAAAGTAACATGCTGTACAGGTTTGTAGCCTAGTAACAATAGGCTATACTATGTAGCCTAAGTATATAGTAGGCTATACCATTTAGGTTCATTTAAATACACTCTATGGTGTTTGCACAACAATAAAATTGCCTAACAATGCATTCCTCAGAACCCATCTCTGTTGTTAAGCAAAATATGTAAATTGTGAATACATGATTTTGTTTGAGAAGCTCCATCACCTTTCTTTCATTTTTAGAGAAAATATATACTTGAAAACATTAAATCCTTATAATTATTTTTGTTTTAGCAGAAAATTAATAATGCTCAATAATATAAAAGATGGATACATTTTAAGAAGCAGTCTTAGAACAATTGGTATTTTATAGTATATTGTAATTTTTAAAATATCTCACATTTATTATCTTATTAAGTATATGCAATAAATATGACTGGTTTTTCTTAGAGTAGGGGAATATGTATAATTAGGAGAAAAGTGAGATTTTTAAAATTTGGATTGTTCATTGTAGAAGACAGTGTGGCCATTCCTTAAAGACCTAGAACCAGAAATACCGTTCGACCCAGCAATCCCATTACTGGGTATATACCCAAAGGAATATAAATCATTCCACTATAAAGGCACATGCACACATATGTTTATTGCAGCACTTTTTATAATAGCAAAGACATGGAACCAACCCAAATGCCCATCAATGATAGACTGGTTTAAGAAAATGCAGTACATATACAACATGGAATGCTAAGCAGCCATAAAAAGGAATGAGATCATGTCCTTTTCAGAGACATGGATGGAGCTGGGAGCCATCATCCTCAGCAAACTAATGCAGGAACAGAAAACCAAATACCTTATGTTCTCACTTATAAGTGGTAGCTAAACAATGAAAAAATATGAACACAAGGAGAGGAACAACACAGAGTAGGGCCTGTTGGAGGGGCAGGGGGAAGGAGAGCATCAGGATAAATAGCTAATGCATGCTGGGCTTAATACCTAGGTGATGGGTTCATAGGTGCAGCAAACCACCATGGCACACGTTTACCTGTGTAACAAACCTGCACATCCTACACATGTATCCTGGAACTTAAAATAAAATAAAATAGAAAAAATATTCATTGTTATTTGGAAAAGTTAGGTCCCTGATTATTCAGTTTATTGGAGTTGACAGACCCATGATCAAGTTTAGACTCTGCTACTTGGGTAGATCGCTCACTTAGTATCCCTTGATTTTCAGATTCTTTATTTATAAAATTGTATTAATAATTTCTAAAGGCCCACAGAGTTGTTATGAAAAGTAAAGAGTTTCTTAAACAAGGGCAAGAAAGCATATTATTTATTTTTTATATTTGTCGGTCCCTGAATTACTCCATCAAACAGTCTATAATTCATATATTTCTAAAGAATTGATAAACCAAAATGTTATAAATTAATAGGTGAATGATGATGAGATAATTTTATTTTTACCATCATTGGTTGCTGCAAAGCTTTATAACACATACTGCCTATCTTTCCTTAATAGGCAGTATAGACTATTCAAAATTTTTCTTTTGAAAAAGAAGATTTAGACATGATACCCTTATTAAACAGCTTGGTAACTAGAGTGATGTGGCTGAAACAATCTTTAGAACACATGCAGTCCAGAGATGAGAAATACATGGGTTTCATACCTTTATATTCGCGTGCAGGGCCCATAGCATTGTTAATTGATTGCTGCACTTTTTCTTTATTCTGAGCACATTTGCTATAGAAGGTACATTGTATATACTACATCTGATCTGCTTCAGTGTACTTATTCTATGATTGAGGGTTAGGTGATTGGGTTGATCCAGGATCAAAAATAAACCCAAGTCTTAAGAATATCACGTCTATCTATGTATTTTAAAATAAATCCCAACTTTCAGCTAGTACACGAACTTCTTGCCCTATTTTGTCTATAGTTTCAGAGTACTCCTTTAAGAAATAATCACTTAAATGATTTCTAGTGAATTAGGAGTGACGGTGGGTAAATTCACATAGTAGAAACAGATTCAGATAAAATCTTTCTCACTGAAATTAAGTAGCAGAGAGGTGTAAGGTGTTAACACCTAGCATTTAAATAACAACTGAATGCAAACTGAGAAAACAGGAGAAACCATGAACATATCTTGAGGTGATCTAGAAAGCGGAAAGCAAGCTAAACCATCAAATAGAACCTGTTAGCTTTACACATTTAGTAAGAAAAAATAGGCAGCAGCTGATTGTTATGTTCAATATAAAAATGTGGACTAGTATCATCTATTTTAAGTGGTTTCCATCATTGGTCCCCAACTTACAATTCTATATCTAAAAGTATACATCATTCTTTACCTATGGTAGATGCTAACTAACTTGAAGGCATATGAACTAGTAAGAACTAAAAATTCTCAGGTAACTAATTCTGTAAACTTAGTCTTTCCTTGAGGCAGTTCTGCTAGAATATTATGAACTGTCCCTTCGTTCTATATGATAAAAGTGAGTTTACATTTAGAGGCAATTAGATTTTTAGAAAAAGCATGGTAGATCTAAATGATGCGTCCAATTTCTAAGAGAAACACCAGCTAAGGTATCATGTCAGGCAAAAAAATGATGTGAAAATTCTTAGGGATGAAATGAACCATTATGTGCAGCAAAATATTCAAGTGCAGTTCTTTAAAGTGAATGATAATCCATAAAACTTGGCAATATGGTAATCAATCACTACAGTTGGATTAAATTTAATTTATTGGATAACTCCTATTTTGTTTTATAGAAACAGATGAGCTGTTCATTAGTGTAAAGAAAATCAGAGCATTTTCTCAGGGGAGTTTTTAAAAGACATGTTTTAGAAGATTTGAAGTAAGACTTTAGAGTCAGTTATGGCTAAGAATCCAATAAAAAGATGCAGGCTTTTATGTTCTCATTTTCATTTTGTTTCCTCTTGGTAGGTGTAGAGAGGCATCAAGCTATTGCTCTTTGTTACACTCAAATTTGGGATCCATTACCAAAAATGGCATGGGAGCCCCCTTATACCCTTATGAAATATACCCACAGATAATAACAACATCTCAATGAATACAAAGCCCTTTGTATTTATAAATTGTTATAGATAGGAAATGATTCATTCTAAAGAAAAATTGTTTCAGTTGAAAGTCCCTGTAGTTGTTATTGCCCATTTATATTCACTAGGGTTCTAGTTATCAGCCACTGGGGAAGGATAAGCAGGGAGCATGGTGGCTTAAACAATAATTCTAGGAGACCATGGCAAGCACCAAATACAAACAAGTCAAAGGTCTCATCTACAGTCTGGCAGGTTGTTCATCAAGGAATCCTGTTCAAACAGTGACTACTTCCTCTGAATCTGGCCAAGCTGTCTATCTTGAAGCTCAACCATGGTGACCCAAATGAGAGAAAAATCATTCCTAACAGATAATTGCCACTGAGTGTGTGGGCAGAGAGTGAGAAGAGCAAAGGCACAAACTGAAGGAAGCAGATAAGGCTCGCAATGCACAAGTCGATTAAGCCTCATTAAGTCTCAGCTTACCAGACACGTAGGTGGCTGCTTTACATTTAAGTTGCTTGGGGAATAAAGTAAATAAAATTTACAAAGTTCAGAGCCAAAAGTTTCTAGCCTAAGTTCTGACACTTCTGATTTATTTGTGAATTCCACAAACACACCTTCTTTTCTGTCTCCAGCAACACTGACTTTGGGGTTTCAGACAGCTCTGTGTCAATAAAAATGAAACTTTTAAAATGGCTTTTAACTTGTGTTTAAAAAAACCATCTTTGTCAGCTCTGTGACCTGGCACTAAAATTGCATCAGTAAAGTGAGTCCCAGCTGCAGTCCCCTGCCCCATAACTTCACTGTGGAAGGAAACTCAAATCAAGCCTGAACGCACTGCTTCACCTCCACCCTCTTTTCAACCCTAATTTAATTGTATTTATGCTATGAAGTAATTCATAGGACAAGTTATTAACATGGATCTTAGAGGGCTACAGAGTATATTGTCATTGTCATATTTTAAGTCTCAGTAGTAAAAGGATTTTTTTATTTTTCTTAAATAAAAAGCTTGAAAGAAAGTTAAACTCAAAAAGTCTGGCAAAGCAGCAGATCCTTTAAAAGCAGCTTGTGAACATTGAGGTTTCCATAGCAACATTTCTTGTCCAAAGAGTTTCTTATTTCTTCCTAATTTATTCACCACAAGATATTACTATTTATTCTGACCTGTGGACCCAAGATGATACTTACTACATGCACAATGAAATTACAATTTGAAATGCTCTGATTTATTAGTATTCCTTTTTTATGGCCCATTTTAGAGTACTGCTATTTGCCTGTTGTATATATCCAACAATAGGGTGTGGATCTTATTATACAAGATCTGCATATTAAGTAGCTTTTGGTAAACATACTTTTGATAGACAAGATGAGATAGTAAAATGAAATGAGTTCTAAATATACTTTCCTATTTCATTGACTGTTTTAAACTACTCAACTTTAGCTTAGAGCATTTGGTTGAAAAATACTATTTTTTTTGCCTTGGATGGATGCCTTTCATTTTGCAGAGATTTTTGTAGTGAGAACCAGAAAATTTCACTTCATTAGAAACTTATGGAAACATTGCTTACCAGCTCTGATGTGGTACCTTTTGTTCATGACTCTTGGCACTATACATATAATCTCAGTCCATCAGCAAACACCTATTGAACACCTGTAAGCAAAGTACATCCTAGGTGCTACTGGGATCACAAAAAATTTTAAGAAAAAGGAATTGACCTCAGTTAATGAAACATCTAGTTGGAGAGATGAGCTACCCACAGATAAATATGATTTAATCACGAGAGAGAAGTAAAAATAATAACTGCAAATAATAATAGCAAACATTTATTGTTTGTCAATTTTTTTTTTTTCCTCGAGACAGAGTTTTGCTCTTGTTGCCGAGGCTGGAGTGCAGTGGCACCGTCTCGGCTCACTGCAACCTCTGCCTCCTGGGTTCAAGCGATTCTCCTGCCTCAGCCTCCCGAGTAGCTGGGATTACAGGCACCCACCATCAAGTCTGGCTAATTCTCTGTATTTCTAGTACAGATGGGTGTTTCACCATTTTGGCCAGGCTGGTCTCAAACTCCTGACCTCAGGTGATCCACCCCTCCTTGGCTTTCCAAAGTGCTGGGATTATAGGTGTGAACCACTGCACCCAGCCTATTGTTTACCTTATGTCACATATTGTTCTAAGAACATGGTGTTGATATGGGCAGGAGGCAGGGAAATACTGGGTAAAAGAGGGAGGCTCCCTGACAAAGAGCCCACCCTCAAGATTGGAAACCATGGCCCAGAATTAGAACAGTTATCCTTGTTTTCCCACTGAAAGGTTGCCTTTTTGGCTGCCTTGCCCCCTTATTGTGTGCCCATATAAACCCCAGATCTCAACTGGCAAATAGACAAGTGGCTGAATGTCAAGAGGAGAAGACACAACTGAGTGTCAGAGACTACAGATAGATGTGGCTTAACTTCAGTTGGCATGACTTCAGAGAGGAGCCCTGCCACAGAAAGCTGGGCTTTAGGGAAAGATGATCTTCTTCCCACACCATCCCCTTTCCAGTTCCCCTTTCACTGACAGCCACTTCCACTGCTTAATAAAATCCTCCACATTAATCACCTTTCAAATTGTTCATGGGATCCTGTTCTTCCTGGATGTCGTATAAGAACTCAGGTGTCAAAGGGGCAGGTGCAGAAGGCTGTCACCCTGACCCTCCACTGACCTATTAACACTTAGCCATCCATGGATGGCAAAGCTAAAAGAGCACTAATTGTAACATACTACTAGATGCTGCCATGGGGCCACAGCCCAAAAGTGCTGGTCCCAGCCCCAGTACCCACTCACCTGCATGCTCCCTTCCATAAGAGGTTGAGCTCAGGGGGTTTAAGTGAGTGAAGTTCATCCCTGTCAGCATCAAACTGGCTGGCTAGACTCAGAGCTGGTGTACTCCAGTTCTCCCTCATGAAAGGGTCAAGGGAACTCTCTGGTCTCGATGCATGCTGTATTATTGTTGTTGTTGTTTTAATTATTCCCATTTTAGAGAAGAAAAAATTTTCCAGGGTCACATTAAATGATGATAGGACTTGAGTCTGTCTCATCATAAAACTTCTACTCCTAACAGTGATTTTTTCCCAAAGAGTGTTATAGAAGTTCAAAAGTGAGAGCTATAATTCTGATCCAAAGAGAGCGGAGAAGATTCCAAAGAGGAAGAAGGTACAGGGCAATTAATCGGAAGATGTCCTAAATGTTCTTATATAAAAAAGAAAACAAGGATTTTGAGAGCTGAGAAGAAAGAGAAAATTGTGAATAAAGACTTGGAGCAGAATGCAAAAAAAAAAAAAAAAAAAGAAAAAGAAAAAAATTCCATGCAGAAAACCAGAAGTGTAAATATAGGTTGGAATCAAATGGGGAAGGGTCAAGAGTTCTAACCAAAGGAGTCAGAAATGCATTCTATAGATCCTGAGATATGGGCAATATTTTTAGTAGGTTTAAAGAATGTTAGAAACATGGTTCTAAGAAGGCAACAGAGCACAGAGGGAATTAGAATGGAGGTGCTAGAGGAACAAGACAAGAGTAAGAATAGCAGGGACAAATGTGACAATCCAGCGAAGTGAAGAATGAATAGTCAAATCCAGAGATATCAGGTAAAAGTAAATAAATAAATGTAGGCTTCCACCTAATGTTTCATTTAATGATCCCAAACTGTAAGTAGTTTAGTAAAACTAGTAAACCCTATTAACTGGGTAACTAGAGTGGAGGAGATGTAGGAGATTACTCTTATAAACAGTGTAAATAAAAAGGTGACATAGAATAATATGCATTAGTTTAATGATATAGATTAAAGGAAACAAATCCTTACCTGACCAGGTCCCCAGGGAACTTGTTTTAATGACCAGGTAAGGCATGTTTTGTTAATAGCATGCTAATTGCACGTAGCTACTTTCTAATGCATTAGAGTATTTGAAAATGTCTTATTTTCATACAACCCCTTAATTTTATTTAAACAACTCACCTTCACTGTAAGGAAATGCTAATGAATTAAAGGTAAACTGTAGTCAAGTTCTACTTCACATCCTATTATGGCATTCAATTATTGGTAAGCTTTTTACTTTTAAAATGTATAATACAAACAAGGTCTGAATTATCCCCAAATGCAACATCTGCTAAAACTACTGTTTTTAGAGTATCCAGGACTCAGTCAACTTCTCAAAGTAGCTCCTGGTTTAAACTCTGAAGAGACTTATCTAGGTAAGATGATCATGAAGACATACTTCCTATTAAAGATTGTATTTTATATGAGTGAAACAGGTTATTCTTAGTGAGATGGAGGCTGGGTTCATCTTTTTTTAAAAAAAGTAAGGTTACTTTTGGAGCCTCAACTTCTAGAAAAAAAAAAAAAACAAGAAAAAGAAAAAGTGTAAAACCAGTATAGAGAACACAGGTATATTGTTGAAATTTCATAGAAATTTGAAAGAGATTTACTTTTGTACCAACAGGATGACAGAAGATTTTAGTTATGTCATGTCAGTTAACACAAATAACGAAGACAGTCTGAAACGTTTGGTACAGTAATGTGCTCAGAGTGATAACGTGTGAATGAACTAGAATTTCTTTTGTTGGAACGGGATTGGTGGGAGAAAAACCTCTCTCCCAGTGAAGAAAAATTAGGAAACAGCTATTATTGTTTAAAGAAGAAGAAATCTGTCAAACTGAGGAATAATGTCAGATTTTAGAGAAATGGCCCCTGTAATTATCTATTAATTGGAAATAAGAAATTACAGACATTTAAAGCACCTGTTATTTGTACTTAAAAATAAAATAATAATTCTTTTGAGAAGGTTTGACGTATTCCCAGGAGCTCCTCTGCCTTATCCAGAAGGCTATTCAGATATATGATTGTCACATCAGAGGGCTCCACAGAGAGGCATAAAAAGCTAAAAGGTGAGCTTGTCCACCATGTAAGTCTGGATAAAAATGTGTTTTAATTATCTACTGTACTAGGTAGACTGAATGCCTTGAAGGTAAAGAAAGATTGCTTTGACAGGTTCAGAAATGTTGCTTCAACTCAGGGAACTGTGTGTTCCAAAGAAAGCTGGATGCCTTATACAACAAACTCTGACTTGTTTCTGGTTGCTAAAGTTCTTCAGAAAAAAAAGAAAATTATCTCCCTCATTGAAACAAACTCAGGTAGGATTTTTGTTATGTCATTTGAAATGCTGATAATTATTCTGTTTCCAACAGTAAGAAATGTGTTGTAAATGATAGAAAATTCTACATTCAGTGGCTTAAATAAATAAGGGCTCTAGTTTTTCTCCTGTAACAAATCCAAAGATAAGCATCCCAGAGTTGGTGTAGCGGCTCCTTCTGTTCTGGCTTCCTTAGTTTGTGGATTTCATCTTCATGATCACAAAACGGTTGATGAATCTCTAGGCTTTGAATCTTTGCTCTTGGCAGAAAGAAGAAGGGCAAAGAGTCAAAGGGAGGGCTGAGTCTCTCTGCTCTGACAATCTTTGCTAGATGCTTGATCCAGAGAACATCTACTTGTATCTAATTAGTCAGAGCTGTGTTGCATGAGCATCTGTAGCTACATGAGAGATCAGGACAGTGAAGGGTTTTTTTTTTTTTTTTTTTTTTTTTTTAATTTCTATCTTTTTTTTTTTTAAGTGATACATTGCCACATACAAAATCACAGTCTTCCTTGTAAGAAAAAGGAAGACAATGGATATTGGATATCCAGAATCTTTGCCACAGGTATCTTATTAGAAACTTTTAATCTGCCTTTCTTTATAGCTTCCAGTTATAATTTGTATATTTCTTATTGTCTTGCAGATTAACACTAAGGTTTCTCCTGTCCCTCTTTAGTTTGAAGTCAGACTAATTACCAGACTTTGAAGACAAGCAGGAAAAATGCGTAACAACTCAGCCAAACTCCAAGTAAGAAACTGGAATGATACAATTAACAATGAGCTTGGAAACAGAATAATGAACTCATTGTTAATTGTTTCATTCCAGTTTGTTACCCTAACCCTAAACCTACCTTAACCCTAACAATGAGCTCAGAAACAGAAAAATGAGCTCATTGTTAATTGTATCATTCCAGTTTCTTACTTGCAGTTTGGCTGAGATGCTACCCATTTTTCCTGCTTGTTTTCAGAGCCTGGTAATTAGTCTGATTTCAAACAAAAAGGGAACAAGAGAAACCTTAGTGTTAATCTGCAAGATAATCAGAAATATACAAATTATGACAGGAAGCTATAAAAAAAGGCAGATTAAATTTTTCTAATAAGATACTTTTGGCAAAGATTTTGTGAAGTAGTTATCCGGTAGATATAAGGCTTCATAGAGATAAGATATAAACAGAAACGTGGATGAAATATAAAAATATGATTCAGTTCACAGGTAGCAAAACCACGGAACTACTCTAATCCTTTTAGCCAAAAGCAAGAGGTGTGAGTCACTGACCTAAAAACAAGGATTACCCAGAAATTAAAGAAGAGTGATGAGTAGAAAAGCTATAGAAATAATGTGAATGCTTAAGAAGAAGAGTTATTTTCTCTAAAAGTCTTCCCTATGAGGAAATAATCAAAAGAATAGAAAAATCATTAAATATTAAAACATAGAATATCAATACATGCAAAAACAGACCTCATAAGCCTAAAGTGAAAATATCTTTATATTTCTATAGGGGTTTGTGAAATTAGCTTTCATTGAGTTGACAGCAGGATGTGAGTGCTACCTTTACCTGTAACAAACAGCAAGCAATCCTAGGCATCTATGAAAGGTGTACTGGTCTTTGCTTCAGACCGTTAGTGAAAAATGTATAGTATCAGAAGATTTTGATTTTTTTTTTTATAAAGCCTTTATTTGAATGTTTTACAGGCATATTGCTGCTCTCCAGTTTGGATTTGAATTTTAGAGACTTAATTAAGGTTTCCCAGATATTTTTTGAAAACTGGAAATTTTTTTCCAAGATTGTTTAGAGATGAACTCAGGACAAAGGTGAAGGGCAGTGACTTTTAGAAACATGTTTCATTTTTTCTTCTCTACCTCCCTGGAGTTTCACATAATAAAAAAGAGATAGAAGGCAATGGGGAAAGCATCTGGCTTCTTAAATTTGATGATGAGTGAAAAATGAGTTTTCTCCCTCTCACTCCCATCAGTGGCCATTAACTTAAGAATTTTACTGAGCTGAGTAGATTAGTTGGTAGGGGAACTCCTCAAAATTCAGAGGTGAAAATGGTCTATAAAACAGTGCCGTTCAAGATAACTGTAATGGAAAATATAATCCTACAGGTCTCAGCTTACAAACTCTTTTTCTATTATGAGGGTTTCATTTCTCTCTCTCTCCTTTTAGTCTTTTCTTTTCTGGGTTTCTTGTCTTCATATGTAGTTCTTATTTAATATTAATAGTAGCTTTTTTATTTTCTGCATTCTCATAGTCTTTATACATGCCTAGCAGTTTAAACTAACACCTTATCTACCGCACTATTAGTTATAGAGAAAAACATTATATATATATATATAAAATATATATTATACATATACTGATTAATATAATATATTACAATATAAATTTTATAATCTACATCTATAAAGATACCTCTGTAGCACTTCTGATCTGGGCTGGGAGGTAAAATGGTAATGGTAAAGATAAAGTAGTGGCAGTGAGGATAATCCAGGATAATCCCCATAATTCTTATTCTCCACATTTTCTTCTCTCCTAACTTCCCCTGTCCTCCTATTTTAAAGTATTTTTTTTCCCAATCTCATTTTCAAAAAGGTTTTGAGGGAAACTCTTTATTGATGACTATAATCTTCTATGGTTTAATTTTATGAGAAGAGGGAGAAAACAAAAAGCTGAAATCTCCTAAGTATTTTTTCTGTTGTTATTGTTGTTGTTTTGTTTTTGAGGACCTCAGATAATAGACTCAGTTCTACTGACTCTAAGAACTTGTAACCAATCTTATCTACTTCTTGTCTTCTTTTCTCCAATTATCTTCTCTGGAATGATGCAGGGAGAGAGCTCCAGCCCAATTAGTTAAGATAATAGTGACTTCGAATGATGGCAGAGGTAGATAAGTCAGGGAGCATGATAAGGGGATAAAGAGTTTGTAACCAAACCCCCATAACTTGAGCACGACATCAAATACAGGCCACATCTGGGTTTTGTCCAAAATGATTTTCCTGTCATTGATAAAAGAAAAAAGGAAACAAGAAAGAAAGAATAGAGAAAGAAAGGAAGGGAGGAAGAAAGAAAGGAAGGAAGGAAGGAAAGAAAAGGAAGAAGAAATAGAAATAGAAAGTTATCTGCCAGCCTTATGTCTACCCAAACTGCAGACCAATTTCAGGGACACATTTGTCTTTGAATATAATATATTGCCACCAGACATAAGATAGTATTAAATTGGCAGTCCCAGGGAGATTTGCTTATGATTGCATTGGCTGCATGCTTGGAAACTACAACTTATGTCCTGGGCTCTTTAACAGTAAAATCTACTTTCTCTTAGATACATTCTTTTTCCAGACCCTTGACTGACTTCCATCACCAAAAAAGAAAAAAAAAAAAAAAAATCAAACAGCATTATCTGCTCATTTGAATTTAAGGAACACAACAGACAATACATTTTTCTTTTCTTTCTCTTCATATTTTTTTATCAAGTAGACAAGCACTCTCAAAAGTAAGAGAAATGGAGCCTGCAAAAGGCTCCAACACTACAATCTCTTCTAAATTACAGATGATTGGCCTCTCAGAAGCCAGTGTGATTGAAATTGTACATGCAAGCCAACCCACAAGATAACATAATATCTTTTTACTGTCCTGTAACTGTATATCAATTTCCCCTAAAATTAGTGACATTTCCTGAAGTATAAAAGGACATATTTTGACATTAATGAGAAATCATAGAATTTTATTAGAGAATCAAAGTAATAAAATTAGTTCTTAACTATAATAGGTATTAAAAAAACCTCGTACAACTCAGATTGGAAGTGCTGGGTATTGAGCCCACAGCAGGTAGGAACAAATGTACCTGAAGAAATTCCTCCCCAAAAGATTTTTAAATGAAATAATCTAGAAAATTCAGAGAGGCTATGTTGACTAGATATTAACTAAAATATTTTGTTAACTAGAAAAAAATTCTTTATTTCTCCCTATTCATTTTAATAATGTGTTTTCTGTCTCTTCATTCTTTATGGGACAATTATTGACTGATGAACCAATCAGTTTAGCTAGTAGCTAATAAAATTCACAGCTAAACTGATTGTGTTGCTTTAGTAGGATAGCTGGAATTCAGACTTAAGACAGCTGAGCACTTGTTGGCCTTTCTCCCTCTTGAGAACCAAAGTAATAATAAATCCATAAATAAAGTATCACCAAAAACAATGAAAACAGTAAAAATGGTAACAAAAAATAAATATCAGTAATAAGAGATTTTATCAAATATCTCAAATATGTAAGTGGAATAAAAATTGGTAGAATTAGGAAACAGAATAAAATAATAAATACCCTAGATTACGCATGGAGGGGGTGAGTAGATACAGAAGTTAATCTCCCCTCAGGCTCCAAACCTCAGATTCCTGAATTCAGAGATAGCACATATAACAGAGACCCACAGTAAGAAGTGGAATTGAAAAAGGAGGCATCAACTGAAGGTTGGTAGGAAAAAGATTTACATCACCCCTCCTTCCAGATTTACTACCTTGTAATTGTCTCTGTTTTCAGAAGAGAAGCAGCCAGGAATGCATTTACTTTCACAGGAATAATGAACAGTTCTTCTCTAGAGAAAGTAAAGGAAGTATTTGGGCATGCCTATTCCATCTAGGTGGATGTCAGTGCTCAATAATAACGCTTTCTCATTTCACCATTGGGAGTGAAGTAGGGGAAAGGCTCGTGCTCTGTGTGCTCTTGATGCAGTACACAGAGCTCCCAGTTGGCCCTCTGGTTTACACACTTTTTTTTTTTTTTTTTTTTTTTTTTTTGTGACAGGATCTCATTCACTTTGTCACCCAGGCTAGAGTGCAGTGGCGCAATTTCTGCTCACTGCAACCTCTCCCCCTGAGACTCAAGCAATCCTCCTACCTCAGCCTTCCAATTACCTAGGACCATAGCCATGTGCCACCATGCCCAGCTAATTCTTTGTATTTTTAGTAGAGACGGGGTCTCACCATGTTGCCCAAGCTGGTCTCAAAATCCTGGCCTCAAGTGATCTGCCCACCTTGGTCTCCCAATGTTCAGGGATTATAGATGTGAGCCATGGTGTCTGGCCACAAACAACCTTTTCTGAAGCTATTTCTTGTACATGAACTCCAGAAAATGCAGATGAAAAAAATAGGAAGACAGGGTATACAAGAAATGGTAAGAATAACTAAGGATCCCAATAATAACACCAACTCTACATACAGAAGGAAATCAGCAGTTGCTAAGAGGAATATCTTCAGAAAGAATACTAGAAGATAGGCTGAATACAAAGCTGAAAAATATTATAGGTATAGTATGGGTGGCTTATATTTCTTCATAACAAAGAAACAAAAAAAGGCTATGAAATATTTTAGTAAATACCAAACAAAACGTACAAGAAAGTAATTGTCCCCCCAAAAAGCAAATTAAAGAGTGGCGTGGGCTGGGCGCAGTGGCTCACACCTGTAATCACAGCACTTCGGGAGGCCGAGATGGGTGGATCACCTGAAGTCAGGAGTTCTAGGCCAGCCTGACCAACACAGCGAAACCCCTTCTTTACTAAAAATACAAAAAAATTAGCTGGGCATGGTGGGGCATGCCTGTAATCCCAGCTACTCAGGAGGCTGAAGCATGAGAATCGTTTGAATCTGGGAGTTAGAGGTGCAGTGAGCCAAGAGCAGCCTGGGCAACAAGAGCGAGACTCCATCTCAAAAAAAAAAAAAAAAAAAAAAGAAAGAAAAAAAAAGTGGCATAACTTGAGCAATTGAGGCAATACAGTAGATTCTTTTTAATTCAATGCTAAAAGTACTTTTGTTTGAGTTGTGATAGGTTTATACATTGAGCACATAGAGAAGGAGTGGAAATCATAGGCTTCTAGTTGGATCTGTGATGAACAATATTTATATACTCATATTAACAGAAATACTGTATTTGGTCTTTCAACTTTTATAATCAACATTTAGACAACCCTCAGATGATTTCACTGATATTATAGAACAGAATGTAAATATTACTATCTTAGCTTAAATACAGATTAATTTACTAGCACCAAAGGTGGAACCTGGAATGTGAATTTTTACAGAGACTCAGACCCACTGAGTAGGACAAGAACTAAAACAAGCTTTAATTTTATCTCTCTTAACTTGCAAGCCATAATGGAGAAGAGAAAATGAAGATCCCCAAACAAAGAGGGGCATTAAGCTTTGTAGTTTCTTACCATTACTGGTAGAGGAATGCTTAAACTGATGGCAGGGAGGAAATGAGCCTTGTCCAGAGACCCATAAGTTATTAAATAGTTGAGTTCCATTTCACAGCTTTGGAGGAATCTCATCAGAGGTTCCAGTCACCTGCAGAATAGGTCAAATACTTGTCTTGTTACATCGAGCTGTCCTGAAGAGAGGGCTCTTCTTAATTGGTTGGTGTAAGCAGCCTAAAGTAATTGGAGACAGCCATGTGTTTGTATGCTAACCAGCCACCAGTAGTCGAAGAGGGATTAGGCTTACAATTGGTTATCCTACAGCCAAAAACTGATTGGCATTTCTAAAGCATGTAGCCAAAAGCCATTCCCATGCTTACATTTCATGCACTGGCATCTGAATTAAGATTATGCTATGTTAAATAACAAAATCTACTTCAAGTCTTCTGAACCTTGGTGAACAAAAAAAGAAAAAGACTTCTAGTAAAGTTGCTTACTTTTCTTTGTAGGGCCCTAAATTCCGTAAGCAAGGATTATCTAGAGGAACCCTACCAAGATGCTTTGACAATGTAAACATAAAGGTATAGAAAAGAGAAGTTAAGATGTGTAGGTGAGGCAGAGAGTTGGGGTGGAGGGACTGTAGCAATCACAAAATGGCAGTTGAGAGAAACAATCAAACATCAGTGGAACAAGAAACATTGGATATACTATTTTAAGTTATATAAATAATTAACAGACAAACTAAAAATACTAAAATAACTATGAAACTTAGAAAGTGGGTATGTAGATGGAGGTGGTTTAAGTGCACATGCACTAAAACATCTATCATAGCAGCAGTAGATACTGTCAAAATTAATGAACTTGCATAAATGTCTTATGAGGCATACTAGTTAGAGACAAGAAGACATTCACCAGAAAAAATAAAAGTAGTTGTTTTTACAAGTACGTTTGCAGATGGGAGTGGCAGACAGGGGCTTGCTGCTTTTTATTTTAAGCTCATTGGTGCTATTTTAGTATAAATCATGAGAATGCATTACTTTAATAAAAAGTAGGCATATATTCAGGAAAGAAAAACAGTAGAGGAAAAAAACTAATTGGACTAGTTGTTTGACTAAAATATCTAAAGCAACAGTATGTTCACCATTTATCTCTTAAAGCTGACAATCTGCTTCATTTTCTTCTTTTATTTCATACCCAAGTCTACTCCTGTTTACTCCCCTTGCTCTGCTCACGATATACCCAAGAATTTTACATCCTACTTCACTAAACATGTAATAAGTGCTGAAATGTCTATCAAAGCAAGCTGATATTTAATATACTATTTCTGTGTACTCCATACTATACAAGGTGATTGACAGACTAGATATGTTACTTTTTTCCTTTTGGCTAAGGTAACTGATGTTTCTTTCTTGCCAAATTTATTTCAGAAGAGAGTCTGAACAGTAAGTTATTGCTATCAGGGATAAGATCATAGTAAAAGAAAATATTTTTTTGAGGTATAAGATGGATATTTGTCCCTAGGAAAGGGCAATTCAACAAAAGAAATTACTTTCTTGTAAAGACCCAGAACCTCAAAAGACAAAAAAGAGACTATTTTCAAAAAATAAAAAATAATCTTGTAATTTGTCAATAAACTTCTCATGTTTCCAGTTTGCGCCTGGAAAACTATCATTTCATCCTACTTGTGCCTTTTGCTTTCTTCATATGAAGTAGATGTGTCAAAGACTTTTTAATAATGACCTAACTTTCAATTTGGGCAGATTTCTATCACTTTTCTATTTATTTAATATTGTTCCCCGTTATGTTGCTACTTCAGTTCTTTGGTTAATTACTTTCTTTATTATATATTAGGTCCTGGAACTCTAGCATTTTTAAGTCATCATGTGTCTCCGAAGAGCCTGTTTTTCAAGTCACTATGATGCTGCCTTAGAGAGATTTACCAAATGATGGCTCTTTGATGCAACTGGAGTTTGTGTTCTTGCGCAGATTCGTGTGGCCCCATCAACCTCTCTGGCCTTGGCCATGTCTCCTGCATTCCAAACTGAGTGTCTCCAGTGACTGCAATGTGAGTGTCAATGTGAGCAAGGCTTTCCCTTCTGACATGATTATAAGTTTTCTGAGGACTCCCTGGTCTTGCAGAACTGTGTGTCAATTAAACCTCTTCTGTTTATAAATTACCCAGTCTCAAGTAGTGTGAAAATGGAGTAATACAGCCTCCAAAACACCCTCTGCAGGAGGAGTCCAGACGGTGCCCACAGATGCCGTGGGTGTCTCAGCAGCTGCCTGGAGAGTATAGGTAAAACAACCTAAAACTTTAGGAGAGTTAATTTTCTGTGGGTAAAAGAGAGAGAGGATTTCAGGGGCAGCTGGCAGACAAATTAAGGCCTGTGTAACCACATTTGTTTACAGTTAAAGCTGTGGCCAAATTGATATGGTAACACATTCCCTTGTGTTTGCTTTCCTTTCTTCCGTGATATTCTCAATCCCCTGGGATTATGCTCCTCCAAGAAAGCATTCACATGCAAACTTTATTTCAGACTCTATTTTCTAGTAAACCTGGGCTAATGCATTTGGTACCTATGTCTGTTAAATGGACCTTTAGGATGGCGATTTAAGATTAGATTGCTTGCCTAACTGAAGGCAATAGGGCCTCATTGCTGGTAAAAAGCAGAGTGGTTAAAAAAAAAAACAAAAAACTACGATGTACATGATTATTACAAGTTTCACCTATCATCAATTGAGTTGAGGTGCTCGTGGAAGGCAGAGCATTAAGAAATCAAATTGTTATAGACTTTACCAATGATGAGTAGGAGAAATGATAATTTGCATGACTGTCATTTGAACGGCTAGTTCTGACAGCACTGGAGGCCAAATTAAAGCATGCTTTCAAAGCCAAAGTTCTCAGATGCATCTCTTAATAAGGTTCTTATCCCTTAATGCACAAGACATTCTACACTAAAAATGAGGCTTAGGATTTGATCATAATGGTGGGAGAGCTGCAAAAGGAGCTTGAATGCATAGCCTCTGATTGGAGAGAGTGGAAACCTGAAATATGAAATGGGTTCATTAGTTTATCAACATGAGATTCTTGAGTCTCCACATTCCACTGAGCCCTCTGGCTGGTAGAAAAACACAGCTTCCCCCTGCTAAAGGAGAACAGTTTCCCTGTATCTGAATACCAGGAAATGCCCATATCCGAGGCAAGTTTATGTTTGTTTTCCTTAAGACTTATCCCAGTTTACTCTTCTTGCTTCCAAGTCAGTAAGAAACACTGTTCTGGGAACAAAGAGTGTACCCACCAAAGGAGTGGTAGGATCTGGTACATATTATTGTTGTGAACTGAGGACATATGTACAGAAGTGGATTTGAGCATGTTTATTCAAAGAGATGAAATATAAGTTTAGATGGGAAGAACTCATAGGACACTTATCACCAGTAATAGTTCAACATCCTGGCAAACGTAGTTAAAGCTCTTTATACTAGTTTGCTCTAATGACTCCTTAAACATTAGATATAATAATTATTTATGAGAAATGAGGTAGAGATTTCAGAATATTCAACGTAATACTGAAGAAGTTAGATGTCAGAGGGAATTGGTAATGTTTGAATGGATTTACATAGTAAATACAACTGAGAAATTATCACCCATTTATGTTCCCAGGGAGGACCCGAAGACACTGCCTTCAGTGTGGTAATAAAGAATGCATTTTGAGAAGCACTTTAGTAGTGCGGGAAGTAGTGCAGGAAGGAACTGCAGGAAGATGTCACCATGGAGTTGGGATTCCAGATTTCAATGAGAAGGAGCAGTTTGAAATGGCATGGGCCAGATGGCAACATGTAACTAGCACTGACAAGGTGCATGCAGTTGCTGAAATGGACAGCAAAGCCAGAGTAGCAATAAGGATGCCTCAATTTGTACAGATCTAGAGTAATGGCTATCAGGGAAACACAGATGGACAGATAGCCTGCACAATTAAGCCAGGGTGTTTAATTTGTATAATAATAAAAACAAAACAAATCTGACTAGTGGACAAGCTGACACCAGCTTTAAGGAGGGAAAATCATAGTTCCTCACCCTGGTTCCTCATCTGCCAATTAATTGAAACAGCTCTTGATTGAAAGGAAGACTCTCAAAAAAAAAAACCTGTAAGTTTATACAGTAAATATTTCTATAATATTCCCCCAGACAGACTTTTGGACAATTTCTAGGGTAACTGTGCTTTCTGTGAGAGCTTTCCAGACTTTCTAAGGCATATATCTGACATGATACTGATACTCAGGGAACTAAAAACGCCATTATGAGTCTCTGAGTAGAGTGGGAATTTGTAAGGGCCAGATAATAAATGAAATTTAGGCCAAATGCTTTTATAGTTGGTTCAGTGGGTGTTTGGGTTCATCACAAAACAATATTCCTGAACCTCAAATAGTTAATTGGGAAGTCAGCAGTTTTTTATTAAAATGTCAAAATCTTTCACATTGGTTCTCTGACCTGTAGAGTAAGTGCTATTATGGTAGAAAGGGAAAGCAGAAGTTCCTAAAACTGCCCCTCCATCCCATTAGACAAAAAATTAGAAGAAATACTACAGCTAGAAAGGAATGGTAGAGGTTATTGCCAATATCAAACACTTAAAAGAAGGAAGGCTGATAGTTCCAATAATAGCTCCATTTAATTCACCTATTTGATTTCTGCTACTACCTAGTTGGGGATGGTGGATGTTGATGAATTATCACGAACTTATACAGGTGGCAAATCCAATTGCAGTTGCTATGAGATGTGGTGTCTTTTACTAGAGGAGCTCAATTACAACCTCTGGCATTTGGTATGAGGAATTTATTTTTAAGTGGTGAGGGCAGCAATAATACCCTTTTACTGTCTTTCCTCAAGATTAGTTTGAAGCTCCTGCCCCCTCATAACACAGTGTGCAGGCATTTTTATTATTTTGAAATGCCATAGAATATCATGGTGGTCTACTGTATTGACAACATCATGCTAATTAGACTTGGGGAGAAGAAAGTGGCAACAACCTTAAAAGCCCTAGTAAGGGATGTGTTCCAGAAGGCAGGAGATAAATCCTATGATGATTTGGGAGACTGCAGGTCATTTTTTAGGGATCCAGTGGCCTGAGATAGGTTGGAATATCCCCTGTAAGGAAAAGGGGAACTTGTTGCATCTCACAGTTCCTACAACTGAGAAAGAGGTAATACAGACCGTTAGGGCACTGAAGCAGGACATCTGCAGTGAACTACTATTCACTGGAATAACAGCTGTCTGCATGTTAATGAACCCTAATAAAGATTAAGCAGTAGGTCATGTGACACTGAGAAAGTATACAGCCTGAGCTACCCATTATAAACTGAGAGTTATTAGAGCATTAGCTTCATTGTAGGATGGAGATGATATGTTCAGGACTAGCTGAGGCAAGTTCAGAAGGCACATGTGAATTACATGAATAAGTAAGTTACCTGTCATATATCTCTGTTGTATTGATGCTTCTTCAACTCACACTTATGTCTTCATAGGAGGATGTTCTATGGGTTTCTTATATCCAACTGTGGAAGAAGGTCAATACTGAGAACTTACTCATATTTAAATGGACTGTTTCATTACATCCCACTCAGGATTGGCCCTGAGGGATGATGGGGAGGGAAATAATTGTCTGAGTGAGGCAACCAGTGCATTTGATGAACAACTTTTTGTGGAGGGAAAGGTGATGTATGGATATATATTGACTCCAGGAAAGTAGAATGAATGGCTTAACTGATTGGTTGTGCACCTGGAATGAAGATAGGGAACAAGAAGGTCTAAAGCAGTATTAAGTGAATATACCTATGGGCGAAGGCTAAAAGTATGCAGATCTTTGTATTTAGGTGTTTGTTCACCAGAAAACATTCATTACAGGTAAGATTGTCAACAATCAGGTGTCAGCATAAATCTATGGTTGTCAGCCAGTCTCCTTTAAACATAACAGTGCTTGTGCTGTATGTTCATGAACAGAGAACTATTATCACAGGCTATGCATAGATTCAGTAACATGGATTTTATCTCACCAAGGCTGATAAAGCTATCAACACTACTAAATATTTAACCTTTCATTTTGTTGGGGTCCCACTCGGAGCCCTCAAAATGTCACCAGCCTCATGATACAAGACAACCTCATTCAAAAGACACTTTTGGGGGAGCGGTGCCAAGATGGCCAACTAGAAGCAGATGTGATCAGAAGCTCCCATTGCTTGTGAATCCTGCACTGTCAACCAAGGTATCCAGGTTCTCTCATCAGAACTGACTAGACCGCTGGCGTGATCCGCAAAGAAGAAGGAAGAGCAGGGTGGTGTGGTGGCCCACTTGTGAGCCACACGTGGCACAGGAACTCCCATCCCCAGCCAAGGGAGGCAGTGAGTGAGTGTGCCACCCAGCTGGGGAAAACATGCTTTTTCCACAGAACTGTGCAACCCATGGATCGGAATATCCCACTCGCAAACCCATGCCATCAGGGAATAGGGTCCCAATCTCAGAGCCACGCAGTCTCTAAACATCCTCTCAACTAGAATCTGCTTAAGCCTGCTGAATTCCCAGGGAGAGGGGCAACAAACACCACAGCTGTGGCTGCCTGCTGTGCAAGCCCTTTGAGCTCCCTGTGAGAGGTGCAGCAGCCAGCACTGCAACTCAAAAGTGCCTAACACGCTAAGCTCGCTGGGCGGTGGAAAGGCAGCATCCATCTCTATAGCTCCAGGCCACACTTTTTCCCTGCTTGAGTCAGGGAGAGTGGATGTCTTGGTCCCAAGAGGTGTTCCCCCAGAGCCCAACACACTGGCTGTGGCCAGAGCATCTCCTCAGGTCTGACCTTGATTCATCCTTCTTCACTGGGCAGGGTCTCCCTGCAGGAACTCCAACAACTCCAGCCAGAGGCTGAGGAGCATGTTCTAATCCAATGCAAATACACCAAGAACCTTGATAAAAGGTTAGAGGAGTTGCTAACTAGAACAACCAGTTTACAGGGGAACATAAATGACCTAATGGAGCTAAAAATCACAGCAGGAGAATTTTGTGCGGCATATACAAGTATCAATAGCTAAATCAACCAAGGGGAAATATCAGAGTTTGAAGGCCACCTTGCTTCTTGCTCCACAAGAAGATCAACTCCAAGACACAAACTCATCAGACTCTCCAAGGTCAAAATGAAGGAAAAAATGTTAAGGGCAGTGAGAGAGAAAGTCCAGGTCACCTACAAAGGGAAGTCCATCAGACCAACAGTGGACTTTTCAGCAGAAACCCTACAAGCCAGAAGAGATTGGGGCCAATATTCGGCATTCTTAAAGAAAAGAATTTTCAACCCAGAATTTCATATCCAGCCAAACTTCATAATCCAGCTTCATAAGTAAAGGATAAACATTTTTTTTTAAGACAAGGACATGCTGAGGGATTTTGTCACCACCAGGACTGCCTTGCAAGAGCTCCTGAAGGAAATATGGAAAGGAAAAACTGGTTCCAGGCACTGCAAAAACACACCAAAATATAAAGACCAATGACTCTATGAAGAAACTGCATCAACTAGTGTGCAAAATAACCAGCTAGCATAATGATGATAGAATAATATTTACACATAACAAAGCTACCTTAAATGTAAATGGGCTAAATGCCCTAATTAAAAGACACAAACTGGCAAGTTGGATAAAGAATCAAGACCCATTGGTGTTCTGTATTCAGGGGACCCATCTAATGTGCAAAGACACACATAAGCTCTAAATAAAGGGAGGGAGGAATATTTAGCAAAGCAAATGGAAAGTAAAAGAAAGCAGGTGTTGCAGTCCTAGTCTCTGACAAAACAGATTTAAACGAACAAAGATCAAAAAAGGCAAAGAAGGATATTACATAATGGTAAAGGGATCACTTCAACAAGAAAATCTAACTATCCTAAATAAATATGCACCCAATACAGAAGCACTCAGATTCATAAGACAAGCTCTTAGAGACCTACAAAGAGACTTGGACTCCCACACAATAATTGTGGGTGACTTTAATACCTTACTGTCAATGTTAGGCAGATTGATGAGGCAGAAAATTAACAAGGATATTTAGGACTTGAACTCAGCTCTTCATCAAGTGGATCTAATAGACATCTACAGAATCTCCACACCAAATCCATACAATTTACATTCTTCTCAGTGCCACGTTCTAAAATCGACCACGTAATTTGAAGTAAAACATGCCTCAGCAAGTGCAAAGAACTGAAATCATAACAGTCTCTCCAACCTCAGTGCAATAAAATTAGAACTCAAGATTAAGAAACTCACTCAAAACCACAAAATTACTTAGAAATTTAACAACCTCCTCCTGAATGACTCCTGGGTAAATAATGAAATTAAGGCAGAAATCAAGAAGTTATTTGAAACCAATGAAAACAGAGACATACTAGAATCTCTGGGACGCAGCTAAAACAGTGTTAAGAGGGAAATTTATAGCACTAAATGTTCACAACATAAAGCTAGAAATATCTCAAATTGACACCCTAACATCACAATTAAAAGAGCTATAGAAGCAAGAGAAAACTAATCCAAAAGCCAACAGAAGACAAAAAGTAACTAAGATCAGAGCAGAATTGAAGGAGACAAAGACACAAAAAACCCTCCAAAAAATCAACGAATCTAGGAGATGGTTTTTTTGAAAAAAGTAACAAAATAGAATGCTAGCTAGAGTAATGAAGAAAAGAGAGAAGAATCAAATAGACACAATAAAAATGATAAAGGGGATATCACCACTGACCCTACAGAAATACAAACTACCATCAGAGAATACTATAAACTTCTCTATGCAATAAACTAGAAAATCAAGAAGAAATGGACAAATTCCTAGAGACATACACCCTCCAAAGATTAAACCAGGAAGAAGTGGAATCTCTGAATAGACAAATAACAAGTTCTGAAATTGAGACAGTGTTAATAGCCTACCAACCAAAAAAAGCCCAGGACCAGATGGATTCACAGCCAAATTCTACCAGAGGTACAAAGAGGAGCTGGTACCATTCCTTCTGAAACTATTCCAAATAATTGAAAGAGGGTTCTTCCCTAACTCGTCTTATGAAGCCAGCATCATCATGATACCAAAACCTGGCAGAGACACAACAAAAAAGAAAAACTCCAGGCCAATATCCCTGAATAACATTGGTACAAAAATCCTTAATAAAATACTGGCAAACTGAATCCAGCAGCACATCAAAAAACATATCTACCACATCAAGTCAGCTTCATCCCTGGGATGCAAGGCTGGTTTAACATATGCAAATCAATAAACATAATTCATCACATAAACAGAACCAAAGACAAAAACCACATGATAATCTCAATAGATGAAGAAAAGACCTTTGATAAGATTCAACATCCCTTCATGTTAAAACTCTCAAAAAACTAGGTATTGATGGAACATATTTCAAAATAATAAGCTACTTATGAAATATTCACAGCCAATATCATATTGAATGGGCAAAAGCTGGAAGCATTCCCTTTGAAAACCACTACAAGACAAAAATGTTCTCTCTCACCACTCCTATTCAACATAGTATTAGAAGTTCTGGATGAGGCAATCAGGCAAGAGAAACAAATAAAGCGTATTCAAATAGGAAGAGTCGAAGTCAAATTGTCTCTGTTTGCAAACGACATGATTCTATATTCAGAAAACCCCATCATCTCAGCCCCAAAACTCCTTAAGCTGATAAGCAACTTCAGCAAAGTCTCAGGATACAAAATCAATGTGCAAAAATTACATGTATTCCTTTATGCCAACAGTAAACAAGCAAAGAGTCAAATCATGAATGAACCTCCATTCACAATTGCTACAAAGAGAATAAAATACCTAGGAATACAGCTAATAAGGTATATGAAGGACTTCTTCAAGGAGAACTACAAACCACAGCTCAAGGAAATAAGAGAGGACACAAACAAACAGAAAAATATTCCATGTTTATGGACAGGAAGAATCAATACCATGAAAATGGCCATACTGCCCAAAGTAACTTATAGATTCAGTGCTACTCCCATCAAAATACCATTGACATTCTTCACAGAATTAGAAAAAGCTAATTTACATTTCATATGGAATTAAGGAAGATCCCATATAGCCAAGGCAATCCTAAGCAAAAAGAACAAAGCTGGAGGCATCATACTGCCTGACTTCAAACTACGCTACAATGCTACAGTAACCCAAACAGCATGGTGCTGGTACCAAAACAGGCACATAGACCAATGGAATAGAACGGAGACCTCAGAAATAACACCACACATTTACAACCATCTGATCTTTGACAAACCTGACAAAAATAAGCAATGGGGAAAGGATTTTTCTATTCAATACATGGTGCTGGGAAAACTGGCTAGCCATATGTGGAAAACTGTAACTGAACCCCTTCCTTACACTTTATGCAAAAATCAACTCAAGATGGATTCAAGGCTTAAATGTAAAACCCAAAACCATAAAAACCCTAGAAGAAAACCTAGGCAATACCATTCAGGACATAGGCTGGGCAAAGACTTCATAATGAAAATGCCGAAAGCAATTGCAACAGAAGCCAAAATTGACAAATGGGATCTAAGTAAACTAAAGAGCTTCTGCACAGCAAAAGAAACGATCATCAGAATAAACAGGCAATCTACAGAATGGGAATAAATTTTTGCAATCTACTCACCTGACAAAGGTCTGATATCCAGAATTTACTAGGAACTTTACAAATTAACAAGAACAAAAGCAAACAACCCCATTAAACAGTGGGCAAAGGATATGAACAGACACTTCGCAAAAGAAGATATTTGTGCAGCCAATAAACATATGAAAAAAGGCTCAACATAGCGCTGATCATTAGACAAATGCAAATCAAAACCACAATGAGATACCGTCTCATGCCAATCAGATGGCAGTTATTAAAAAGTCAAGAAACAATAGATGCTGGTGAAGCAGTGGAGAAATGGGAATGCTTTTACACGTTGGTGGGAATGTAAATTAGTTCAACCATTGTGGAAGACAGTATGGTGATTCCGCAAGGATCTAGAACCAGAAATATCATTTGACCCAGCAATCCTGCGTCATACTAGGTATATACCCAAAGGAATATAAATCATTGTATTATAAAGACGCCTGCACACATATGTCTGCTCCACACAGGGAGCAGAAAAACATACGCCAGGGCATATTGGGGGATTGGGAGTGAAGGGAGGGAACTTAGAGGATGGGTCAGTAGGTTCAGCAAAACACCATGGCACATGTACACCTACGCAGCAAACCTGCATGTTCTGCACATGTATCCCCGAATGTAAATAAAAATAAAAATAAAAAAAAAGACAACCTCCCAGTGATTGGTTGATTGCCTTGGATCTTGGAGGGGGTAGAAATTATTCCTAACCAAAATCAATATATACATTGATCTGGATTCGTCTCTTCTTCTGGAAGTCACTCAAGTGATTATAGAATGCCTGAGCTATCAACCTAGTGTCCTATGTAATATTGTCTCATAGGAACCTATTTTATTGCAAAGGGCTTTGAAAATGGAGGTACAAATATGGAGTTCACTGGCTTTGCATCATCTAGAAGTAGTCATTGGTGGAAAGGCATCCTGAAGGCTCAGTTAATCTGTTAGTTCAGGGACAACATTGTGTGAGCTGGAAAGCTGTTCTACAGAATCTAGTATATTCATTGAATAAATGAGTGACACATGGAGCTGTGTTCACAGTAGCTGAAAGTCCAAGAATAATTTAAAAAAAAACAAAAACTGGAGCCTTCTTACCATCACTCTTGGTAACTCTCTTGCAAAAGTTTTGTTGTCTAACTCTGCAAAATTAGTCTCTGCCAAGTTAGTTAACTTGGTTTCCAAAATGCCAAGTTAGTTAACTGGTTCCCAAAATGGAAAATGTTTTTCCAGAAGCTGTTATTACCATCTGGCTACCATCAGCAAGCCAGTAAGAAATGAAAGAAGCTAGTTTTCTCAGTGGATTGATACATAATTTCTATAACGAGCTGAGGCTGATATTATACAATTGAGGAAAGAGGAATATATCTCCCACCAGGGACTTTCTGGGGGGTCTCTTGGTATTACATCATCAGGTGATAACTGTGATTGGACAATTGTAGCAGCCACCACCACCTAAATGGTAGGGCAACTGAGATCTTGAACTCCTTGTGGATAAAAGGCTGGGGGACCCCATTAGGCAACCAACCAAGACTAGTTAAAGTCTTGGTCAAGAAAAATCTCAAGTTGGCAATAGAATAGGGAGATGATAAATATCAATTATTGTTTTAGAACCAGCAGCAATGACAGGAGATATAGTGGCTTTTTCTTATAGTTTTTAATAGTTTTCTTACAGTTTTTTTCTTTTTTTCTTATAGTTTTTTTCAAGTCTTTCTGGAGTACTGCAATCAGTTATACTTTGAAGAACTGGACTTGTTTCTCCTCTCTTAGGATAGAAGTGAATGCATTGTATGCTTACACAAGAGAGGTGTAAGCAGATCTGGGTAGTGCAAGAAATGAACTCTGCCAGATCCAAGCTATGCATCTCCTCAGGTACAATCAATATTATTTGTCCTGTAACCCTTAGTCATTTGTCCTGTTTCTCAGATGGAGCGTGCTCAACATGCTCGTAAAGTCTTAATACCCTGGCCTTTACTGTTGTTGCCTCATCTTGAAATACTACCAGTTGATTCGGTTTGTCCCCGAAGCAAGAGGTAAGCCTGGATACATCTTCATGAGTTAGCTTTATTTGGAGCCATACAGCATTTAGAATCTCAAGTGTCCAATTTCAGCCTGACTGGATCTACTGATTATCATTTCCAAGCAATTACCTGGAGGGCCCCATAGAATTCCCAGAAGTACACAAAAATTAAGGGCTTATAGGCTGACCCTTAACCAATGAAGAACAGAATACAGAAAGAAGCTATCAATTGAAAATGTTTTTTCTTTCTCTCCTTGGGTAGATGCTACCAAGAAGCTGTGGCATTATATGGCCTCTAACATGAGTAATAATGTGGGTTTCCTTATAAATTGTAGCAGCTCATTAATGCAACATGTAGTGTTGCTTGTGCTCCTTTCTTGTGTCATGTCCCCCTTACCTCACTCTTGTCTTGGGATTTCTCCTCCCAATAAAGCATTAGTATATGGGCTTTGCTCTGAATGCTATTTTCTAGAAAATTATGGCTAAGGCAACTTCTTACACAAGGAACACATCAAGGTCACTGATCTGCTTTGGCTGTATCCCCACCGAAATCTCATCTTGAATTGTAGCTCCAATAATTCCCACATGTTGTGGGAGGGACCTGTGGGAAATAATTGAATCATGGGGGCAGTTTCCCTCATACTGTTCTCATTGTAGTGAATAAGTCTCACAAGATCTGATGATTTTATAAGGGGTTTCTCCTTTCTTTTGGCTCTCATTCTCTCTTGTCTGCTGCCATGTAAGATGTAAGATGTGCCTTTCTTCTTCCACCATGATTGTGAGGCCTCCCCAGCTATGTGGAACTGAGTCCATTAAACCTCTTTTTCTTTATAAATTACCCAGTCTTGGGTATGTCTTTATCAGCAGCATGAAGATGGACTAATACAGTCACCACAATGCAAATATCTGAAAACAAACAAACAAACGAACAAACACCTCTTCCAACCCAAATGGACTAGGGGTCGGGTAATATTTTGGAAGATGGAAAAAAACAGTTAAGGAATCCTTTTTTTCTTCTTGCCTTCTGTGAGAGATGGTGGTAAGGCTTGGAAAGTTGCATTTTGGGGCTAAAAGTACTTGCTCAACTGTTGACTGAAGAGCTGAGAAAGTGGAGGGAATAGGAAGTAGAGACTTGCAAAATATTCCAATTATGTTGAAACAATTATCACACTAATGTCACACTATACTTCCAAATGGCAATCATCTGCTTTCCTCATAATCATTATCTGATTTATTGATCATTTCAGTGCCAGATCATTCTGTTGCACTTCATATTACTAACATCACTACTGATCCTTAGCGATTTCTACATTCACAAAAGTGATCTATCCAATATTCTGGCTTATCAATTCATAACATACATGTCTTCAATACTTACCCAAACATAACATATCTTCAATAACTGTGTAGTACTTACCACCATAGATACTCACTGCCATAACAATTCTCTTGCTATTTCCAATAACTGCCACTTTTTCAGTTTCCGTATATAGCAGTACATCTCTAGTCAACAGTCCCCGTGTTTTCTGTCATTATTCCAACTCTAATAAATGATTTTGCCATATCATGAATTTCCATGAGTTGACCTTGCCGTCTTTCACTAGTCCCTTCCTCCCCTGATATCCTCACTCCCTTTGTTAGGTAGCTTATGTTCCATAAACCATTACTACCACCACTTTTTTCCAACACATTAATCCCTTGCACCTTTTTTCCTTTGTTAAACTCAGCTGGTAAAGGTATCCCCAGTTAAGTTCATTTCTCTGTCTATTTTAACTCTGTATCAGAGCAACTGAAATTTTGGGAGAAAAACACAAAAACATGTCAACATGTTTCTCTTTAATTCATGACTCCTATCCTGAACCGAGCCTTAGCATCACTCTTCAATCCAGATACATTTCTTATGTCCATTCACTCTACCATTCTCCAAGATGATTATTTTGCACGTCCTCCTTCTTTCTCAAGCCTTAAACACCATTTTTCCTCCTCATCTTCAGCTGATGAAGTTACTTCTCATTTCATTAACACAACAGAAACAATCAGAAGAGAGTTTCAACATGCCCCCACTACCAAATCTACCAAACCCCCTGTGTTGGTGCTCATGTACTATACCTGTCTTCCTGTGAGTCGAATGCACTGTTCTTGGACTTCAATCTTCATTTGTCCATGAACTGTCTTCTTCATTCGTTCATACAATCTCATCTCCTCCCTCCTGTTAAAGTATTTTCTTGCAACTGTCCCTCTCCTTCTGACATCAGTAAGTTTCTCCACTCTATTGGATCATATACATTAGCTTATTATGTACACGCTCTAATGTTTCTTTTAAATAACAATAACCACTACAAAAAATGTTCTTCTAACTCCACATTATCTTCCAATTAGCAATTATATTCTTCCCGGTACAGCAGCAGTCCCACTGTTTTTGGCACCAGGGACTGTTTCGTGGATGACAATTTTTCCATGGACAAGGGGCAGGGTGGTTGGGGGGATGGTTTTGGGAGGAAACTGTTCCACCTTAGATCATCAGACATTAGTTAGAGTCTCATAAGAAGCGTGCAACCCAGGTCCCTTGCATGCACCGCTTACGGTAGGATTTGAGCTTCTATGAGAATCTAACGCCACTGCTGATCTGACAAGGGGAAGAGCTCAGGTGGTAACGCTCACTCACCAGCCACTCATCTCCTGCTGTGCAGCCCGGTTCCTAACAGGCCACGGACCCGTGCCAGTTCATGACCCACAGCTTGGGGACCCCTGCTTTATAAAAAACTCATCAAAATTGTTTTTTATCCTCCCATTTCCATAGAAGTCGTGCCAAGAATGTTTTCTCCATACTACTCCAATGAAAATGGTCACAACCAGATCATCAATGGCATCAACATTGTAAATTTGATGGTGTATACTCAGTCTTTATCTTACGGATTTAGTAACGGCAATTGACAGAGTTGATTATTCTGTATTTATATCATTTTGGGTTTAAGCAGGAAAACAGAAACTATTGTCGGTTTTTCAGCAGGAAGGGATATAAAAGAAATAAATTTATGTCTATGAAACCATTGGCAGGATTGAGAGAAGTACAGTTGGCCTCGAAGAAATCAGAAAAGTACAGAATTCCCTGAAACCTCCAACAATTAACTCAGCTTCCTCTCAGCTTTGTGATAATTTTAGAAACAAGAAAAATAATTCATAGGACTTCACATTGAAATCACTGCAAAGCTCACTATTGTACACCAGGGTTCCTCAACTGTGACCCCCACCCCGCCCTCAGACACACACATACTGGTCTGTGGGCTGTTAGGAACAAAACCACACAGCAGGAGGTGAGTGGCTGGCCGGTGAGTATTACCGCCTGAGCTCCACCTCCTGTCAGATCAGCAGTGGCATTAGATTCTCACAGGAGCAGCAACCCTAGTGTGAACTGAACCTGCAAGGGATCCAGGTTAGACGCTCCTTATGAGAATCTAATCCACTCCCCCATCACCTTCATCCATGGAAAAATTGTCTTCCACTAAACTGGTCCCTGGGGCCAAAAAGGTTGGGGACCACTGTTGTACATTCAAGTGGCCACTACTCTTGGAATCTAATAGCTATTCTTTCTATTTCATCTTTGATGAATGAGTGAATGTTTTTCAGAGATGTAAATTAAACTAGATTTCTGCTGGTAAAGGATTCTGCAAAATGCTCCTTTCAGGTTTTCAGTTTTATTATAGGGAAAAGATTAGGAGGATGGGATGGTGTTGGGTATCAGTAGACAATGCCTTGCGTATTATTTCTGAAGCCTGCTTTGTACCCTTTGAAATTCAGAAACCCACTGTTACTTTGTTCTCCCCTACTTCTTAGCACTCTCCCTTTTGGTCTACTTTACTGGTTTCTCCTCATTTTCCAAAATACTAAATATTCCCAGAAGTCTTTCAGTGCTATCTGTACTCAGTGCCTAGTGGGTATATCCTCCAATCACAGTGCTTTAAATATCATCTCATGCTGAAAATTCCAAATTTGCATCTCTAGGCCTTACCTATCTACTGAAATCCAAACTTGTTGGACAAATGCCTACCTAATACCTACATTTGTATATTTAAAAATATTTAGTAGGAACAAAAATGTTTTCCTGATTTCTCTCCCTATACCAGCTATTTCCCTAGTCTTACCAACCTCAGCAAATGGTAACTCCATTGTTGCTGATACTTAAGCTGAGACCTTGGTATTATTCTTGGCACTTTGAGACGTTCTTTGTCTCAGAACCTGCATTGAAGCTATTAATAAATCCTGTAAATACCACCTTTATTTTACATCTACAGACCAAACAATTTTAAAAATAGAAGATTCTAAAGGGAAGAGATGTAATATCACATAGTTCAAAACTTTACAATGATTTCATATCTCCGAGCAGAATTCTAAATTCTTACTGTAGCCTACAAGTCTTACCTAACACCCACCACCTCCTTGACTTCATCTCTTACCTTGAGGGTAGCATTTTTGTTTTACTTGACTTTGTTTTATTCATTAATAATACTGTGTATACATCATAATACACTGTGTATACATTAAAAGACAAGTTCTTGCTCTATCACTCAGACTGAAGGTGTTATCACAGCTCACTCTAACCTCAAACTCCTGGTCTTAAGAGATCCTCCTGCCTTAGCCTCAAGAGTAGTTAGAACTACAGGTGTGTACCACCACACTGGGTTAATTTCTTATCTTATATTTTGTAGAGATGCAGTCTCATTATGTTGCCCCAGTTAGTGTCAAACCCATGGCCTCAAGCAGTCCTCCCACCTTGGCCTCCCAAGGCACTGAGATAACAGGCATGAGCCACTATGCTTGGTAATTTTTGAATGAATTAATATATATTGAGCTGGGTTTCTTTTTTTTTCTAGAAAAGAAAGAAATGTCACTTAGGAGTTTAAATATGAATTCATGGATACTTGGTAAAATGTTTCTGCTCCTAGGAGGTTTTAAAATGTTCTAATTTTGGAAATGTTCAGTAGTTGACAGTGACATGGCCTTGGTAGAGAACAGTCTAAGCTAAAAAAGACAACTTGGTTTCAAAAATAAAATCTAACTTTTAAGCTAATATTAGCCCTGATCAGATGGACCCCCTGGTTAAATATTTTCAATGCCCCTAATTAACAAAACCTTATTGGTGACCAAATTGTCTGTCTGTTTAATGTCCAAAAAAATGCAAGACTTTGTGTGGCTAAAGTGACAAAAAAATTTAGGAAACATCTATTATTTTCTGCTTAAGAGAAATTGTGAAAGAACACCTCCATCTCCAAGTGATACAGACAAATGTAGTGCCCCAAAAGGAAGACATGACCAAAAAAAAAAAAAAAAAAGAAGAAGAAGAAGAAGAAATAAAAGGAACGAAGCAGTGGCACATGTATAAAAATAGGCTATATTGACATTTGAATAAAAACAGTGAAAATTACCTAATGTCCCTATAATGAAATGTTTCCCCTAAAATTATAAAATTCGGCAGGACACAGTGGCTCATGCCTATAATTGTAGCACTTTGGGAGGCTGAGGTGGTTGGATAGCTTGAGCTCACAAGTTCAAGAGAAGCCTGGGTAACATGGCAAAACCCTGTCTCTACAAAAAGTACAAAAATTAGCCAGGTGTGGTGGTGCACTCCTGTACTCCCAGTTACTCAAGAGGCTGAGGTGGGAGGAGGACTTGAGACCAGGAGGCAGAGGTTGCAGTAAGCCAAGATTGTGCCACTGAACTCCAGTCTGGGTGATAGAACTAAACCTTGTTTCAAAAAAACTCATCTGCTATGATATGAATTATGTCACTTCTAGCCTTAGAATTGGTTATACTGTATAATATGTATCATGTTATATGCTCTTAGATTTTAAAAATATTATGCCTTCTTAAAATATTGCACTCATTAGTCCACAAAAAATCAAGATTTTATGCATCTTTGAAGTTAGGATTTTGTACAAGTGTATTTGGCAGATAAGGAGGAACAGCCCCCAGTTTGGGTGTTAGTAGGAACTCGCCATGGTCCTGCAGTCAACCGGCTGTAACACAAAAGTATATCCCTTTTATTACATAAACCTGAATGAGGCATGGGAATTAGGTCATCTGCAAGATTTCTCTCAGTTCTGATATGTTTTATTGATAATATTTTCCAACTGTCTGAATTTAATCCCACCTAGCTATTTTACTGCCATTTCAAACTATCCTTTCCCCAAACATGTATACCTTCCCCATAAAACTGTCTCTTTAAAACTATGCAATTTTTGTTGTAGGCTTCCAGCTTTCCAAAATTAAAAAATTTCAGTCAGTCATTTTTTTCTTTTATATTTGTAAAGTGACATACAATTGTGTGTATTTGTTGTGTACAGCATGATGTTTTAAAGTTGTATACAACACGAGTGAAGTTGTACACAACATGAGTGAAGTTGTACACAACATGATTAAAGTTGTACACAACACAATTGTTAACTATTGTCATCAGGTTGTACAATGGGTCTCTTGAACTTATTCCCCCTATCTAACAAAAATTTTCTATCCTTTGACCAACATATCCCTAAACATCACCTCTCCAAACCTGCTCAGCTCCTGGTAACTACCATTCTTCTCTCTTCTTCTGTGAAATCAACTTTTTTTTTGAGATTCCACATATGAATGTAGTCATGTGGTATTTGTTTCTCTGTGCCAGGTTATTTCACTTAATATAGTGTCATCAAGGTTTATTCATGTCACAAATTACAGAATTTCCTTTTTTAATGACTGAATAGTAGCCCAGCATGTATATATACCATATTGTCTTTAGTCATTTATTTGTTGATGGACATTTAAGTCGATTTTCTTATTTTGGATATTGTGAAGAATGCTGCAATAACATGGGAGTGCAGATATCTCTTTGACATACTGATTCTATTTCCTTTAGATGTATAGTGAGATTGCTACATGTAATGGTAGTTCTACTTTCAATTTTTTTTTCGATGCTTCATACTGCTGTTTATAATGGCTGTAGTATACACTGTCACCAATACTCTGTATGGTTCCTTTTTCTCCACATCCTTGACAGCACTTGTTTTGTTTTGTTATATTTTAGTAGCCATTTTAACAGGAGTGAAGTGATATCTCATCATGGTTTTGATTTGCACTTCCCTGATGATTAGTGACATTGACCATTTTTTCATATACCTATTGGTCATTTGTATGTGTTCTCATAAGAAATGTCTATGTAGGTTTTTTGCTCATTTTTTAGTTGGGTGATTTGTTCTGGTTTTTTTTTTTTCAGTCATTTTTGTGTCTTCTTTTACTATCATTTAATTATTGCAAAGTCTGACTGCTTCTTTTTCTTCTAAGCACCTCCCAGATTAACCACTTCTTTATCTTCTTAAATCTTTGATTTTGCCTGTACTTACACACCTATGCCATCTTCATCTCGTGACTATATTATTGCAACTGTTGCCTCGTTGGTTTTATAGTCTCTAATGCTCTATTTGCTCTATTCATCCAAAATACAACTTCCAAGCTAATCTGCTCATATCAGTGCTTTCATTTCACTCCTCAGCCTTACAATCATCTTATTACTCTTTATTGCCTGCTTTTGTTCTATACATATCCATTGTCCAGGTTGCTGTGTCTTCTCAGTTTTGTTTTTCCTCCCTTGCCCTTCCACCTTCCCTAAACCTTATCTCCACCAATATAAGTTGTGCTTATTCCATCATCAATGCTTTTCCTTTTATTATTCTTTTTAAATTATACTTTAAGTTCTACGTTACATGTGCACAACATGCAGGTTTGTTACGTATGTATATATGTGCCATGTTGGTGTGCTGCACCCATTAACTTGTCATTTACATTAGGTATATCTCCTAATGCTATCTCTCCCACCTCCCACTACCCTACTACAGGCCCTGGTGTGTGGATAGAAAACCTTTTATTATTCTTAAAAATAGCTTTTGTTCTATGAGAGTTACCCGATAGACTGCACAACATTTGAAGACACACACTGAAGACACATAAAGTATAAGGCATAAATAAGCAAACCGATGTCAACCATAGTCTAACATTCAAAGATAACCACATTAGGCAAGGCATTTTCCTTTGTATGTTGTTATATGTATACACGTAATAACAACACTTATGAGCCAGAAACCATGCTTAGCAGTTTACATGGATTATCTCATTTAATACTCATAAAAGCTCCATGAAGTAGATACATTTATTATTTTTCCAAAGTTCACACATTAATTCTTGACCTACTATTTCTTGAATTTTACCATTTAACCACTATTATTGCCCACTAAATTCTTATATAGGCTAAGCATATTCATTTATCAAATTGTTCGGTGCCTAATTTGCAAATTCTTGTACTGAGAACACAGTTACCCTCATGTTTTAGAGAAAGAAAAATATATGTTTCTTGTAGAAAATTGAAAAAAGCTCAGTCATATATGTGTTCAATTTCTATAATACCATGGCTAAAAAAATGATTACAAATTTATAGGCTTTGAAAAGTAGATTGTCTTGCACTCGCATTTAGAATCATTTTTCTAAATTATAATTGAAAGATTTTAGAGGAAATATTACTGTAAATTTACAATAGTGTTTCATAGAATTGATAGAGAAAATAATTCAGCAATCTGAAGCAAAAGAGGAAATCCTTCTAAAATTAAGTGATTTGAAAACATGTACTATACTAGTTCTAAAGAACTGAAGGACAGATTTGCTATGACAAATGAAGAGTAAAAAGTGAGTAGTAAGAAGATAAAGAGTGAAGGGTAAAATAAAAAGTGAATAGTAAGTTATTATATGATATATACATTTACAGGTTAATTAGTCATGGGCTCAGTAAGCCAAATGATATGGTTTGATGTTTGTCTCCTCCAAATCTCATGTTGAAATGTGATTTCCAATGTTGAAGGTGGGGCTTGGTGAGAGGTGATTAACTCATGGGGGTAGTTCCCTCATGAATGGTTTAGTACTATCCCCTTGATGATAAGTGAGTTCTCACTTAGTTCACGTGATATCTGCTTATTTAAAAGAGTCTGGGACCCCCAACCCCTTCTCTCTTTTGCTCCCACTCCGGTAATATCCTGTGCCTGCTTCCCCTTCACCTTCTACCATGATTGGAATTTTCTTGAAGCCCTCACCAGAAGTGCATGCTGGCACTACACTTCCTGTACAGCCTGCAGAACCATGAGCCAAAATGAAACCTTTTTTCTTTATAAATTACTCAGCCTCAGGTATTCTTTTACATATATATATAAAAATATATATATATATATAAAATATATATATATATATATATAAAATATACACACACACACAGACACACACACACCAGGTATAATAATGCAAATGGAATAATACAGAAAATTGGAACTGAGAAGTGGGGCATCACTATAAAGATACCTGAAAATGTGAAAGCACCTGTTGAAACTGGGTAATAGGCAGAGGTTGGATGAGTTTGGAGGGCTCAGAATAAGACAGGAAGATAAGGGAAAGTCTGTAACTACTTAGAGACTGGTTAAATGATTGTGACCAAAATGTTGATAGAAATATGGACAGTGAAGGCCAGGCTAATGAGGTCTCAGAGGAAATGAGGAATTTACTGGGAACTGGAATAAAAGTCACCCATGTTATGCCTTAACAAAGAACTTTGCTGCATTGTGGTCATTCCCTAGGGATCTATGGACGTTTCAACGTAAGAGTGATGATTTGGGGTATACAGAAGAAGAAATTTCTAAGCAGCAAAGCATTCAGGATGTAGCCTGACTGCTTCTAACAACTTATGATCAGATAAGGGAACTCCTCCTTTTCTCTCTTGCTCCCACTCTTGCCATGTGACATGCCTGCTCTTCTTTTGCCTTCCACCATGACTGGAAGATTTCTGAGGCCTTCACCAGAATCAAATGCCAACATCATGCTTCCTGTACAGCCTGCATAACTGTGAGCCAAAATGAAGGCTGTTGTTTGTGCATAAATTACCCAGCCTCATGCATTCCTTTATAACAACGCAAAAATGGACTGCCATAAAAGTTGATGAGAAAGTAATTTTAATTTTAAATGTAGCTTTATTCCTGGATAAAATAATGATAAATGTAAAGGATTATTTCAATGTTTCTGGAAGGTATAATTCTTTCAGGGTGAAGTCACATTATTCTGTTTACTTTAGTTGGATGAATTAGTCTCCGGAGACATTTAACCAGTAGGATGTGTATACACAGAGGGAAAGATACTGATTTCAAGAAATTGTCTCTCATAATTGTGGAGACTAGCAAGTCCACATTTTGCAGGGAAGGTAGGTAGGCTGGAGACCCAAGGAAGAGTTGATGTTGCAGCTGGCATCTAAAGATAGTCTGGGGACAGAATTCTTTCTGTCTTAGGGGAACTCAGTCTGTTTCCTGTTAAGGCCTTCAGCTAATTGGATGAAACTCACCAACATTATGGGAGATTATCTGTTTTACCTAAATTCTACTGATTCAATGTTAATCACATCTAAAAATATCTTTACAGTAACATTTAGACTGCTGTTTGACCAAAAACTGGGTAACATGGGTACTATGGCCTGCCAAGTGGAGACATAAAATTAACCATCACACTGGCAACATATTCATTAAAATGTATCAAATAAAATGTAAAAATCTGCTAATTAGTGTACTTATTCACAATTAGTTGTGATAAAAGAACAAGCATAAACAAATTAAGCCTAAGTTATGTTTGGGAATGATGTGAACTGCATCAAAATTTTCAAATTCAAACACATAATCTTAAAAGTGTTGCAGACCAAGCAATATTTTGCGGACTCAAATAAGGTCAGGGACTTCATAAAGGCAAACAACCTCACTGTTCATGGAAATGAGGGAAGCACTTAAGGAAGGATAGTGCTTTGGTAAACTTTAATGCAATTTGAAGTTGCTGCTGCTGTTTTTCATAACACATGAGTTCTATTAACAGAGGTTCCAGGCCAGGCACAGAGGTTGACGCCTGTAATCCCAGAATTTTGGGAGGCTAAGTGGGCCGACTACTCAACTCCAGGAGTTCGAGACCAGCCTGGGCAACATGGCAAAACGCCATCTCCAGAAAAACATACAAAAACTAGCTGGGTGTGGTGGTGCACACCTGTAATCTCAGCTACTCGGGAGGCTGAAGGGGGAAGATTGCTTGAGCCTGGGAAGCAGAGGTTCCAAGATCTTACCACTGCACTCCAGCCTGGGTGACAGAGCCAGACCCTGGCTCAAAAGAAAAACAAAAACAAAAACAAAAACAAAAAGTCCCCGGTTATTCTCCAAGAAGAAACTGTTCTATAAGTAGAAAAAGCATATATATTTATAGAGCGAACTTTGACCTGATTGCTCTTTTGGTTCATATATACCATTTGTAGATGACCTCCCATTCTGTGTGCAGAGAAATAATGAAAATGCAAAATCAAGACTGATCTTTTGCATAATAAATTTTAGTGTGCATGTGAGTCATCTGAGGCACTTGGTACAAGTGCAAGTGACTAGACACCATCCCAGAAATTCTGTTATAGTTCTAGGGTATAACCCAGGAATATTCATTTTGAAAAGAGGCTTCGAGATGATGATTGAAGCATGTGGAATGTGTATCACACTCTGAATAACACTGGTACAGTTAAATGTAGATTATGCTCCATTTCTGTTTCAACCTCTATTCTAATACTTTTAAAAATATCTTTCCCTCACTCTTTCTTCTAGTTTTCCCAGAAAAACTGATGTAATTTGGACAAAGGGGCTGCAACTCTTTCCTTACTTTATCACCACTTTCTAACAAAGGAAAATCTCCCAGGACTGAAGCCAAGGTCAACAGATTCTTCTTGCTAACAGGATGCTTTTTCACACTTGGGACTGTTAAAAATATCTAAATTTCATTCTAAGGCATGAATTTAAAAATATCTGGACATTCCTAACATTAGTGTGCATTATACAATAGATAGTACGTCGCAATTACTGCAGGCAAAGGACATTAACTGCCATGGTTTATGCATTTGTAAATTTGGACATTTTCTGCAGGTAGTCATTATTACAATGGAATTTGCTTCACTGTTTCTATTATATATATTTAGTTTAGTTGCTCTATAAAATATCTTCCAAAATTCTTGTTCTGTGAGTTGGCATTAAAAAATTTTACTATGTTCACAGAAATGCACATAAAGAAAATGATGTTTTGTAAATTTTATACTAAGCAAACAAATTCCTTCTTATTAGAAGAATGAGCATTATTATTATTATTTTTTTTTTTTTTGTTTTTTGCAAAGCAACAATCAAATGCTTTGCAACGATGCTTTTCCAAATTTAGCTCGCTTAAGCATCACCTGGGAACCTCCTTAAAATGCAGACTCTGATTCACTAAGTCTGGGTTGGGTCCTGAGATTATAAATTTCTCACAAGCTTCCAAATGTTGTCCATGCTGTCAGTCCATGGAACACAATGTAAGTGCTAAGACTACTCAAAGAAGACTCATATAACTACAACAGGTTGTGTTACATTTTATATATGTAAAAGGATTACCTGTCACATCTTATTCCACATTTTTGTAACACCTTAACCATTTATTATATATTCGTGATAAATTTATAATAAGTATAACATTTTTTTCTGTTCTAGATATGCATAAAAGTGAGTGACGCACTGGAAAAGATCTCAAAATAAATCTAAAAGACTCAAGTAATTATTTTTAAAATATGTGTTAAATTGATAATTGACAGTGTTGTTTTTCTTTCTAAGTGGTACATAATCACGTGTCTTAAGAATCAATGCATTTTCCATATATGAAATAGGAAGCATGATTCTACAAAGAAGGTAGAAACTGAGCACATCAAATGTGATCTTTGTTGAATGATGCTGGGCAGCTTTCAGCATGGGTTTAGCTGCCCTAAACCATCCTTACCTACCTGACATCTCTGTTGCGTTGATGTCTACTTTCCCTTGTACTGTTATTTAGGTTACTAAATAGGTGGAGTGGAGGTGGGGGGCATTCTAGATGTCCTCCGTACTTCTGGAAAATTCAGATCAGGCCAGGTTAGGAGCAAATAAGATCCTCCCTCCTTTCTGCTTTTCTTTCTCCTCCTCCTTCTTCTTCCCCTCTTTATCCTCCTCCTTCTTTAATATAGGTAAAGAGCCTAAATCTTATTTATAGCTCACTTATTTTTTTATACATGTATGTAACTCAATAAATTACCACCCAGACCAAGAGATAAACATTTTCAGGGACAGCTTTAGGGGCAAACTGAATTTCCCTCATTTTCAGGCTTTTTTTTTTTTTTTTCTATTTAGCTAGGCCCTTTAGGTAGGTGTGGGAAAGACAAGGCACATATTTCAGATGACAGTTCAAAATTCATTTTAGCCCATGGCCAGAGTCCATCTATCCCAACTTCTCGTCCAAAATCTTCCACGTACCAGTTATTTATAATAAGCATGCTTTCTGAGGACCATCCTTGTATCTCTTTTCACCTGTCTTGAGGAGTTCCTTCAGCATCTCAGATTCCTTTATAGAGGACTATACTTATTTCTCCCCTATTCCCATTCTTATCTCCAACAAAAGTGCCAATGTTTTCTAATTCTGTTTGTCCTCCTGATCTTTTGATTCAATATTTTTTCTCTCTCAATCCTTCTGTGTTAGTTCATTTACTTTCAAGCAAAAGAAACCAACTCTGGCTGATTTGAGCACTTAAACAAACACATGAAAAGAGGAATGCAGTGGGAAGATTTCAGGGTACATAAGAAAATCAAAGTAAAATTTGATTGGGCAGGGCAGAAATCAGGGAACCTTAAGAGCGCCAGCAGTAGAGTTTGGGAAACTTGCTCATAGCATAACTCAAACCCAAGTACCCACGTTTTTCAAAATGTTCCATGCCAACTGTGGAATTTGTGGGATAGTCTTGGGTCTACCCTTGGATCTAATGGTTTCTGGGGACAAAAAGTTTGAGTCTGGAGGTGCAAACATAGAAAGTTTCTAGTGAGTCTCATTTGTAGGGAGAAATCAAGCACTCTTGCAGCCACTGATGTGCTTGACACAACTTGCCACCTCTACATAAAAACACATTTTCCCCAAGGGAGAAGAGTTGAGCAGAAATGAGTTAATTAAGAAATGTTACCCAAAAAATTTGTATGAAAACTGTCTCCATCCCTTCAAACAGGTTAAGATTTACTCTGTGAAGAGTTTCTAAGGAACTCAAACTGCAATTCCGTTCAATTATTCATAAATAATATTTTAGTGCTTGATACAATATTTGGAATGAGAATGCACTGAGACAATTAAAACGTTGTCAAGAAAATGACCAGGATTTCAGAGTTTACCTAAACAGACTATACTACCAGAAAGTTTAAAATAGGCAAACAGCAAATAGTACAATCCTTACAGCTCATGAGTTAGAAAGCACTTCCAGTAAAGCAAAGGGTCAAATGGTGTTGACTTAAAATAGAGCAGGAACAATTTTGGCAGTCATTTTAAGAGTGATGAGATGGTGGGGAAAAAAGGCAGATAGGAAATTCTATTTAAAGAAATACCAGTGCCCTCTACCCAATACAGGAAATCATCTCCCAGACTAGAATAAATGTAAAAGGCTGATATCCTTGCAGAGGTCTGACAGGGCCAGCAGAGCCATTGTTATATTACTATCAAGCCTCAGTCACTCAAAAAGGAAATTCCTATAGCACATAAGAAGGTCAAGACTGGGGGCACATCTGGGAGAATCCTTGCTCTTTGGTTTTGAAAGGAACTGCAGGAAAAAAAACAGACAAAACAAAAAAACACTAATTAATTAAAGGTACAAAATTATCTAATAAAAATGTTAACATAAAATTGGCTAAGACAAAGGCTTTCACTGCAAGAATGATAAAAACTTTAGTATGCCTTCTCAATGCGTGCTCCTGAAATGCACATATATGTAGCCATATTTGAAGAGGAAACCAACTAAAGAAAATGCTAGTTTTTCTACATTTCCTACCCTCCTCTACCATTTACACAAAATTGCCATTATTTGCCTTTCAAGCCTACTCACTCCAAGTTTTTTTTACATACCTGCTATAATCCCTTGCTCTTAATAGAAGAAAGAAGTAGAATAAAAGTTTTAGGGAGATTGTGAGTTTTATAGTATATATATTTTGTATTAGGTGGCATATATGTTAAGATCCACACAAATTGAAAGCTAACAGGATCATAGAAAGTTGTTTTCAAGGGAATTCTTTTAAAAGGTACTAGAATCAAGTCTGGTAAACATACATGTGCCCATAATATAACCAAATATAACTTTGAACATGTCACTCTCAGATTAAAAGCATGAACATTCAGTATCACATGAGACCTTAATTCTAACTTCTATAATTCTAATGAACCCAGAATGTGACCCAATACGTAATTCATTTTTAGGAAGTGAACAGTCCAGATTTTCTTGTAAATATAAAGCAACAGAATATAAGAAATTTACAAGCTTTCTCCTGGTATTTTACTTTTTTTGATTTCCACTCTGGAACTGGTGGGATAAACTGTGCTTTTCATTTTCCAGGTAGTTTATAGCTTTAATCCTGGATGGCAGGCTGTTGTTTCAAGAGATGTAACCATATAATTAAATCTGATTGTTTAATATACAAATGTGCTACATATTTAGATTTAATAGTTGGTTATACACTGTCAATTCTAAGTGAGAATATTTGTAATAATTCACCCTAGTTCCACATTAGTCGAGTGAAACATTTTCAGACCTGTCAGCATTATGTTCATAATACTTGGTCAGCTCAGCGACAAATATAGTCATGTTATTTGTAGACAATTATCAGCTGCATGATTGGCTAAATTGAGCCCAAAATTGGATGCACAAAATTTATTATTTAGAAAAGATAGCAAATCCAATTCAATTCCGACTTTTCTAAAAAGATGAGTATGGGCCAGGCACGGTGGCTTACGCCTGTAATTCCAGCACTTTGGGAGGCTGAGGCGGGTGGATCACCTGAGGTCAGGAGAGTTTGAGACCAGCCTGGTCAACATGGTGAAATCTCATCTCTACTAATTAGCCGGGCATGTGCCTATAATCCCAGCTACTTGAGAGGCTGAGGCAGGAGAATCGCTTGAACCTGTGGGGGGGCAGAGGTATCAGTGAACCGAGATGGCACCAGTCCCCTCCAGCCTGGGCCAAAGAGTGAAACTACATCTCAAAAAAAAAAAAAAAAAAAAAAGGAATGAATATGGAGGGCTACTTAACAGCCTGTTTCCTAAAGGTTCTTCCAAAACTCTTGAGGAACATGTATTACTAAGTCAGTCAGTGTAAATGAATAAAAAGATGCACCCCAATACTCTAGTGAAATTGTATCACGTGTATTTACACTTTAGCATTTCTTAATTTATAGATTCTTGTCAACATCTATGTTCGCTATTGTTTAAATATTTAAGGTACTTTCATGATGAAAGGGCAGATGTATTTAATAGTAGAGAAACTGAGGAACACTGACCAACATTTAAAGAGTTGAAGTATCACTGGAAACAACTGAACCCAAAATATTTGGCCACTGTGTTTAATCAAAATCTATATATATATAGTTTTGTGTATATATATAGTTTTTTATATATTTTATATATATAGTTTTTATATATTACATATATATAGTGTTGTGTATATTTAGACAAAGAATCTATATAAACATAGGGCTACAGTATATATAAATTTAATATATTTTGATATATTTCCAACACATGAAGTTTCCTCTACAATGTATCAAAAGCTTTTTTCAAGGTATAACCCTTCAATATTGATTGAACTGATAAAAATGATAAAGGACAAGAATGTAAGAATTGAGGAATTCTGGTTTTAGGAGGCTGGGAGCAAGGTTAATTTTTCTTTAGAGTATTAAGAACTAAGAAATTCGTAACCATAAAAAAATCATAATTATGGTAAGTGCATGCTTGTAATCAAATTGTCCAACTTAATTATGATTATATTTTGAGCACATTTCTAAAATATGCTCTACAAGAATTATTGCATTGAAACTCAGTGCCTAGGCAGTGACAGGCACATAAAAGAGCCTTTATCCTTACTGACTGCTATTTAAAATATAATAATTATCCCCATGAAAGAAAATGGGTTATTGGGTCAGGCTAACTGACATTTAAATCCAGATTCTGTCACCTTGCATGAACGTGGAAATGCTCTGTAACTTTTCTGATCCCCAGTTTCCTCTTTTGTAAAACAAGATTAATAAATACCTTATATCGTTGTTGTGTGGTGCAAATGAGATCACACATAGCTCAAAACACAGTGCCTAGCATATTGCAAGTGCTAAATTATTATTTTTTTATTGGAAGGAAATTGAATTACAAAGGGCATTGGGCTACTTATATGACTTTAGAAGTTGTCTTTCAAAAAGAAAATGTTCTTGTTTCAAACAATAAGTTCTTCCCTCCTGCTAGTTCTATTATTACAGTTGAACAAATATATTGTGGCCTCCAGAAAACCACAAATGTAACCAAGAGCAGCTTTTTAGACTGGAGGTTAATACGTCACATTATAAACTAGCTAGTATTTGTTTAAAGATAAAAGGGTCCATCTGAAGTGCCAAGAAATTGAGGGAAGAAGCATGAGGAAATGGAAACAGAAGACAACTTTGCCCCTTAAGTTGAGACAAACGTAGCAGCACGTGAGATGTTTATAGAAATCCAAAACTGATTGCTCCAGACCTTCTTTGAGCATGTTGGATTAAGTTTCTGTTTCTTTTAAACACAGGGTTATGGGTTTTAACTTTTATATTGCTTAGAAAAATAGCAATGACTGCTTTATATTTTCATTTGCTTCATGATATACAGTGTACTTACATATAGACATAAATATGGACATAGGCGGACATTGACGTAGAGAAACAATTTGACTTTTCTAAAGTCTTTTGAAGTAAGGGTGGTTACAAGTATAATACCATTATACATGTGAAAAAAATGAAAACCGAGACATTAATTGATTTATTCTGGTTTATACTGAACATCTGATTGGTTCATATTGACCATTTCAATATCACTATTCAGTTTATAACCCAAATAGTCTTATAACTAAAAATACAACCTTATGATTACCTTTTATTTCTCCTACTGCAAGGAGAGTAATACGGTGTATCATAACAGTGTTTATATATACTAATATATGTAATTAAATGCTAAGTATATGTTAAATATGAATTTTATTTTAGAAAAGCCAGAGTGGTGTGATGATTCTCCTAATGCAGTCTAAAATAGTTTATATATATATACCCTCAACTATAATATTAAAAATAGGGACAATGAATAAGGGAAAATACACATATGGATACACACAGACACACACAAAGAAGCACAGGGAAATGGAAGAATGCTTTGTGAGTTCTGTGAAAGACAACCTCTGAGAAATTCCAGAAAGATCTGTGGGTGTGCAGACTTTGAAGAGGGCTGTGGTTTCGCATTAAGAGACTGGCACAATGTAAAAACAAAGGTTTAAATCCTAAGGGGAAAAAAAAAGCCTGAATATATTTTAAAAATACCTTGCAGCATAAAGATGTTTATAACAGCCTCTACAATTACAAACCATTTGAAAGCAACCCAAATATCTAAATATTGAGTAGTAGTAAAATACCCTGCAGAATGTTACATAGCTATGCAAATGATGTTTATGAGGAGTGTGTAAACACAAAACATCGTACTGATTTAAGGCAAAACAAAAAAGTAAAGGAGATAAAAGCAGATGCAGAATAGGATAGTGCATGTTTCTGAAAAAATAAAGTGTGTACCTATGCACAAAGAATACTGTACAGAAAAGAAGCAAAGTGTTAGCATAAGTAGTATGTGGGTGTTGGGTCTGAGAAATAATCTTTTTTCCTACATTTCTTTATATCTTGATCTTTTTATAATGGAAAAATAGACCTTATTCTTTTTTAACGTACCTAACACTCTACCTTTTATGTGTGAAACCAATCATGGCCTTGTATCAGCTAGAAAAGCAGAAATACATTAGATATTTCTAATGTAAAATGTAATGTCGAGATGGAAAATTATATAACAAATTAGTCACAGGTGTTGAGTGTCAGAGGCTGGAACCCATTAGTTCTCCTGGGTGAATGGTCATTGTTGAATAGATCCTGATAGAAATGGTAAGTCAAGAGAAAGTAAGTCTTTTCTTCCACCCTCCTGCCTCCTAATCTTTCCCTGTTGCCGCCTACAGACAGAATCTAGAAAGCAACTGGAAAATCAGAAATAGTTTACGCAGTCACAGCCAGAGCATCATGAAGCCAGATATAAAAGGGTATATTTGAAAATAGAAGATAATAACTTAATAGAAACCTCGGGCTTATTCTTAATAAATAATAAGAATAATGCATAATACATATTACTCAATACTAAAAGTCTTAGAATAACAACATTAAGATGCAGAAACTTTTATTAATGACTTTTGTTAATTTGATTACCAAAGCCAAAATGCTTCTTAATGGGATGAATTGAGTACAAATAAGTGAAGTTAAACTTTTAACATGTATCATTTGTTTTTATTAAGGTGATTCAGCCATCACCATTCTACTCCAATAGATATTTTATTAAGGTAACTAATTTAAATGTACATGATAAATGAACTGTGTTGAAAATTCTATTTTTCTTCAATTCTAACCTCCTGATCTTAATTAACTTCTCCACTCTGTTCCCATAGAAACTAGCAATGCAATCAATAAGATGCAAAGGTAGTAAGGAACATGCAGAAGCATTCTACAAGTATGGTAACAATATTTATTTTAAATCATGGAACAAATTAGTATTTGCAATTAGATTAGAGGTAATATACCTCAAAATTCAAAATGGAAAATTCAGTCAAATGGTAAACAGAGATGATAAACTTTCCATGATCTCCTCTATTGTCTTTATTCCAATGCAAGATAAGTATAATGTCAGAAAATTGAAGATCATATTTTTGTGTGGCGATTATTTTTGTTTCTCAAATTTTTTTATTATATCGTGATATAATAAAATATAATACCTAATCCCTCATCCTGTATGCATTTTCTCACAAATAAATAAAAAGAAAAATAAGACAACAAAACATATAACAATTTACAACATAAAAGCTATGCTCCTTTGAATGAAGGACTGACACTATTTTTGTTTTACTCCAGATCCACAAGCTGATGTCTCCACACAAAGTTACACATTTTTAAAATTTTTATTTTAGATTCAGAGGGTACATGCACTTGTTTGTTACGTGGGTATATTGTGTAAAGTTGAGGATTGAAATTCTAGTGTACCCATCACCCAAACAGCGAGCATTGTGCCCAACAGGTAATTTTTCAACTCTCACCCCTCTCCACTTCTCCCTGCTTTTAGAGTCCCCAGTGTCTATTATTTCTCTCTTTATGTCCATATGTAACCAGTGTTTCATTCCCACTTATAAGTGAAAACATGTAGTACTTGATTTTCTGTTTCTGAGGTAGTTCACTTAGGATAATGGCCTCCAACTGCATCCATGTTGCTGCAAAGAGGATGATTTCATTCTTTTTTTATGGTAGCATAGGATTCCGTGTGTGTGTGTGTGTGTGTGTACATGGTGTATATAGATATATAGATATATTTCACATCTTTTTTCATCCAGTCAATCATTGATGGACACTTAGGCTGGTTTCCTGACTTTGCTATTGTGAATAGTGCTGCAATAAACATAGCGTGCATGTGTCCTTTTTATACAATGATTTTTTTTTTTCTTTTGGGTAGATTTCTAGTAGTGAGATTGTGAGGTCGAATGGGAGTTCTATTTTTAGTTCTTTGAGATATCTCCATACTGCTTTCCATACAGGTTGAACTAATTTACATTCTCACTAGCAGTGTATGATTTCCTTTTCCACACATCCACACCAACATCTGTTGTTTTTTGGCTTTTTAATGTTAATCATTCTGACTGATGTAAGATGATATCTCAATGTGGTTTTAATTTGCATTTCCCTGATGATTGCTGATGTTGAGCATTTTTCAAGATCAAAGGAATAGAATAAAGAGCCCAGAAATAAAGCTACATACCTACAACCAACTGATCTTTGCAAAGTCGACAAAAATAAGGAATGAGGAAAGGACACCCTCTTCATTAAAGGGTTCTGGGAGAATTGACTACCCATATGCAGAAGCATGAAACTGTATCCCTATCTCTCACCATATACAAAAATGAACTCAAGATGAATTAAAGACTTAAATGTGAAACCTCAAACTATACAAATCCAAGAAGAAAACCTAGGAAAAACTCTTCTGGACATAGGATTAAGCAAAGAATTTATGATAAAGATCCCAAAAGAAAATATAACAAAAGTCCCCCAAAAATGGAACTTAAACTAAAAAGCTTCTGCACAGAAAAATAAGTAATCAAGAGACAACCTACTGAATGGAAGAAAACATTTGCAAGTTATGCCTCTGACAAAGGACTAATAACTAGAATCTACAAGGAATTCAAACAACTCAACAATAACAGCAGCACAAACCAAACTGACAAAGGACATTAAAAACTGACAAAGGACATGAACAGAAATTTCTTTTCTCTCAAAAGAAATACAGGCGGCAAAAACACATGCAAAATTACACATTTGAAGCAGAGGCCAAGGCAAACCTCTCCTGAGAGTTGCCCTTAACTGATTAAACCAATAAACTATTGTACTCAGCATTTGATCTACTAGTCAGACTGTGGATCAAATGATGAGTACAATAATTAACAAGATCATGACTGTTCTAGATTGAGTGCTCTGGTAACATATTCTAATTCAGCTGTTCTGTGTCTGGGTCTAATGACATTGGCATGGCCCCAATGACATTGGCATGGCCCCGTCACTTCTGAGAGCTGTTGCAAGTAGCTTATTACCAATACTAGTTGACAAAGCAAACAAAAGCAAACACTATGTTTTGTTTAAAACGCATAAGAGTAGAGTGGGTTCAGAGTTATCACTACTAAACACTTTTTCTATCCACCTCTTGTGTTTCTATGTGATTTTATGCATGCAGAGCAGTGAAATAACAGCTACTGGTTCAGGAATTTTGATTATTAGAATTGTATTTTTCCTGTGCATTATGGAGAAGAAATGGTGAAAGCAACCGTGATAATATATGCTTACACCTTCCCTTTCTTCATCTTTTCTATCTTGCTGCACCATGCCAAAAAGTAGCTAACGCTCTTTTCCAATGCAACAATAAAGTGCTAAAACAGTCATCAAATGTATACCATTGGTTTCTCATTTTTTCAAATATGTATGATAATATTTAATTGATTTATTGCATAGGTGGTTATTTCAAGATATTTTCATATTTTGAATATAAATTTTATATTTAGGATACATATGTATGGAGAGAGAGGGAATCATAAAATAAATAATTAGGTCCAACAATTGACACTTCTGATGTATTCTGCTGTGTATTAGGAATAAATTGTGGTGTTTACATTATTTTTTTACACGACCTTTTGCCTGTCTCCAACTACTGGGCTAGAATATTCAGGGAATTTCAGAGCTACACAGATCTGGCACGTTATCTAAGACATGTTGTTATTTTTCTTGTTTTTTTTTTTTTTTTTTTTTTTTTTTTTACAGATATAAAAGACAGCTAGTATTCACTTCCATGTGAATACTAATGAACTTTGACATATGCAGGGTTCATAGTTACTCAACTCTCTCAACTCCAATCATATCCAATGCCATTTTTCTTTTTTATTCTTTTTTATTTTTTATTTTTTTTGAGACGGAGTCCCACTCTGTCGCCCAGGCTGGAGTGCAGTGGCGCGATCTCAGCTCACTGCAAGCTCCGCCTCCCGGGTTCACGCCATTCTCCTGCCTCAGCCTCCCAAGTAGCTGGGACTACAGGCGCCCGCCACCATGCCCGGCTAATTTATTGTATTTTTAGTAGAGACAGAGTTTCACCGTGTTAGCCAGGATGGTCTCGATCTCCTGACCTCGTGATCCACCTGCCTCGGCCTCCCAAAGTGCTGGGATTACAGGCGTGAGTCACCATGCCCGGCCTGCAGTGCCATTTTCTCTTCAGCTATCTTAAAGCACACTACTTTGAACTTGTATTATCTAAAACTGCATCATCAAGGTTTTTAATCTTGGAATTCCCTTTTCTTACCACAAATCCTTGTTGCACGCTGTATTACTGCTCACCAATTCTTAGTTCTCTTCATCTGTAGGAGATTAATGCTTCTTTGCTCTGTTAAACTCAGGCAAGAACACACAATATGCCCTAGTTGATGAAATTTGAGTTAAAATGACATATGCCACTTCTGGACAAAAGCTTTAAGAACAAGTGAGTATCTTGCAACTTTTCTCTTTGCTACAATTAAAAGTAATGTTCCCAATTGTGGCTCTTTCATTCGCTTGGGTTCCAGAGTGCCAGTAGTGACAATGTGGAACGTATCATGTACCTAACCTGTAATAAGCTGTGAGCATGAAATCAATCAGTGGACAGTAAACTAAAACCCTATTTGTTTGTTTTTGTAAGTAAAGTTTTATTGAAACACAGCCACACTCATTTGTTTATGTATTCACTGGCTGGCTGCATTCACACTATAATGAGTAGTTGCAACAGACATCATGTGACTCACAAAGCTTAAAATATTTACCTACTACCCTTTTGCAGAAAAAGTTTCTGACTCTGCTTTAAGTCACTGAGATTTCAGAGCCATTTGCTACTACAGCTTAGCCTAGACCGTCCTTTCATTTGGTATACTCTTAACTTTGTATTTAGTTATAGTCTAAGTAATGGGCATAAATCTCAATATTAATACTTTTTCAGGATTATATGTTGGAGAGGACCTTGCAGTGGAGACTGACCTCCCGCTAAAGGAGCAAACAAGTGAGCTAGGTGCAGAGTCCAAGAGACAAATGCAGCTCAATCTTAACTCAGGTACAATCAACATGAGTTCTGGTGATAGCCCAACGTGAGGCCATCCAGAGGGTGGCCAAGACTAAAGAGACAAGAGGATGGGCAATTGTCATGTATGGGATCAGTACAGGATTCCACTGCCAGTCTAATAACTGGGAGAAGGTTCTGGTCCGAAGAGAGGCATATCCAGAGCAAGATAGCAGGATCTTGCAATATGTCACAGCATTCGAGCACATTCCAGCACTTCAGGGACAATCTGCTTAGAAATAAGAGACAAGGTCTAAACCAGACAACCAGTTCTAAAGATTGAACCGATGAGGTGTGGCAGTGGGAGACAAGCATCTGCAAACAAATGTGGAGAACGATAAGGGAAAAACTAGAAAGCGAATAGGCAACCATAACTAATTCTATGAACATTGAATTCTGATTGGCAAAGAGAAAAAACACAACGGGGCCAGGGCCAGGGCCAGGGCCAGGGCCAGGGCCAGGTTGTTTCTAGTGGCTCAGTGGACAATTTTAATTCTCAGCAACTCTGGATCAGGGAGAAGGTACTTTGGGGCTCGTGGCCCATGAATACTTTAGCCAAGGTGGATGCATAAAAGTGAATAGGAGGCCGGGCACGGTGGCTCAAGCCTGTAATCCCAGCACTTTGGGAGGCCGAGACCGGCGGATCACGAGGTCAGGAGATCGAGACCATCCTGGCTAACACGGTGAAACCCCATCTCTACTAAAAAATTACAAAAAACTAGCCGGGCGAGGTGGCGGGCGCCTGTAGTCCCAGCTACTCGGGAGGCTGAGGCAGGAGAATGGCATGAACCCGGGAGGCGGAGCTTGCAGTGAGCTGAGATCCGGCCACTGCACTCCAGCCTGGGCGACAGAGCGAGACTCCGTCTCAAAATAAAAAAAAAAAAAAAAAGTGAATAGGACTGAGAATGGCAGGTACAACAGAGTACACTATAATAATTTGGTGGAAGGTGGAGTAAAATATCTTCCAGTCTGTTATCCTAAACTGTATCTTTGCCTTTATTATCATCTTTAGTCATTTCATCTTTCCGCATTTTCACTGACTGTTCATACCTTTTCTGGTTTATTTCTTAAACAATCTAAATTCTATGGTCAGTCATTTTATGTATGCATATTTCATTTGGTGTGCGCTCAGACTGTCTTTAGTCTTCTACTCACAAATCCTTTTCCAACCACAGACTGGCTTAGATTCCTAAGTTTTTCCTTCCAGGCTTTTTAGCCTTGCTTGAGAAACTCACTAAACAGTGGTGATTAGTTCCAGAACAAAAGCATTCTCCCTAACTTGGCAGGATATAAAACGCAACTCAGCAATTCTTTTAGTCTTCTCTAATTGACTCCCAATTATAATTCCCACATTATAATTGTAACAGCTGTTGGAAACTATCTTCAAGCCCCAATTACAAGCCTTTCATTCATTCAATAAATAATATTTTTAGCATTTACTATGCACCAGGTGTTCTGCTAGCTGTTAGGAAATAAACAGTGAATGACACAGGCATGGACCCTGACTTCATGGAGTTAATGAATAGGACAGATCAAAAATCAAGCAACTAAGATACGTTGTGATTATGGCAGTGATAGCATACAAGTATGTGGTAGCCCTTCATCACATTTCATCTCGTCTCAAGCGTTGATTTTTCAAGTTAAGCTAGAAAAGTTCTTTCCTTGCCTCCCAGCAGTCCAGAGTTCATGACTGTGAGAGGTTCACCAGGCATATCTACCAACGTACTAATTCAGAAGAGACTAGTTAGAGGCCGGGCGCGGTGGCTTATGCCTGTAATCCCAACATTTTGGGAGGCCGAGGCGGGCAGATCACGAGGCCAGGAGGTGGAGACCATCCTGGCCAACATGGTGAAACCCCGTCTCTACTAAAAATACAACAACAACAAAAATTAGCTGGGTGTGGTGGCAGTGGCCTGTAGTCCCAGGTACTCGGGAGGCTGAGGCAGGAGAATCACTTGAACCCGCGAGGTGGAGGTTGCAGTGAGCCGAGATGGCGCCACTGCACTCCAGCCTGGCAATAGCAGAGCGAGACTCTGTCAAAAAAAAAAAAAAAAAAAGGAATGACGGAATGGAATTTAACCAGGCAAGAGCGGGAAAGAAGCAGAGAGCATTGGAATTGCTTGAAGCTTGTTGAAGCTTGAACCCCGGAGGTGGAAGTTGCAATGGGCTGAGATCGCCCCACTCCACTCCAGCCCAGGTGACAGAGCAAGACTCCGTTTTGGGGAGGGAAACAAAAACAAAAACAAGAAACAAAAAACATTGACAGAAGACTGAGGGACCAGCATGGCTGCTTGTAGTGTCCAGGGCTGGTAATCTTCGCTGTGACTAGCATAGCAGAGATAGAGTCTCTGCAAAAGCAGTTGGGTGGTAAATTCAGAAATTTATTTTCCTCCTGTTGGTATAGTCTCTGAGCCTGATTCTCTAGCCTTCTGTCCTAATGTATTGTCTATTGTTTAATTATTTTTAATAAAGTTATTTCTGCTTCAACTGTCTTATGTGTTTATCTATATTTTAGGTGGGATAGCGAAATAATTGAATATGTCCTTTAGGAAGGTCACTTTGGCTTCAGTAGGAAAAATACATTGGAGTGGGACAAGATCCAGGGCAGGGGCATTGCAGTGGGTTGAGTCAGAATTGCCAGGGGTCTGAGCAAGGTGGAAGCAAGAATGCAATCAATGAAATTGACTCATTTGAAAAAGTGCTTCATAACTTAATGTACAGTAATGTCTAAAGTTATACATGTGTACTGTCCTACGTTTTCTCCTTTCTGCATCAAGATTTATTCATTTGTTTTCAGCTATTTATTTATGCATTTATTTATTTATTTTTAATGTGCTAGAAATGATTCCAGGTGTCTGGAGAATAATCAGTAAATGAATAAGATGAGGAAGCTGTTCTCATGGAAAATGGAGGAGGCAAACAACAAACAAATAAATACTGAGAAAGATGATTCAAAGTGTGTCTTGTGCCCTATAAAAGTTAAAACAGAAGGCCAGGCGCGGTGGCTCACACCTGTAATCCCAGCACATTGGGAGGCCAAGGCGGGCGGATCACTAGGTCAGGAGTTCGAGACCAGCCTGACCAACATGGTGAAACCCCATCTCCACTAAAATACAAAAGAATTAGACGGGGATAGTGGCACATGCCTGTAATCCCAGCTACTCAGGAGGCTGAGGCGGGAGAATTGCTTGAACCTGGGAGGCTGAGATTGCAGTAAGCTGAGATCACGCCACTGCACTCCAGCCTAGGCAACAGAGTGAGACAATGTCAAAACAAAACAAAACAAAAACTCACACACACAGAAAGATAAGATGTGATAAAGAGTGATCCAGGTGGAGACTCCCTCACATGAGGAGGTTAGAGGAAGCTTCTCTAAGAGTACTACATTTGAGCTGAGATCTAAATTGTAGGAAATTGCTGGCCATCAAGAAGTGCTGGGAATAAGCATTGGAGGTAGGAGAAAAAGGGAAAATGCAAATAGGGAAAGAGTTTGTGTGTTTGAAGAACTGAAAGAAAGCTAGCAAGGCTGGAGCAGGGAGAGAGTAGAGGAGAAAGAAAGAGTGTGGATGGAGAGACAAGGCAAATTGTAAAAGGTCTTGATAGGCCATTAAAGAATTTGGATTTATTCTAAGCAAAATATTGCTGTATTTTCATGGTACTACATTTTACAAGTGATTCTATTTTACCTTCAGTGTCTCCTTATTAAATAAGTGGTTATTTATTCAACAAATATTTATTGAACGTCTACTTATTATGTGTCAGATACTGTGTTCTATTATTTAAAATGTTCTTGCCTCTTATTTTGCAATTCCGTTAACACTAACTTCCATCTCATACCTTCTTCAATGCTGGCTCTTTTTACCATTACCTCACCACTTTACATAAACTACTCCATGAATGTTTATCAGTGAAAACCTACTTGCCAAATCCTGGGACTTCTTAGTATTGTTCCAACAACTCTTCTACATCATTTGACTCTATCGATTATTTTTATTTTACTTTTTTTTTGAGACAGAGTTTTGCTCTTGTTGCCCAGGCTGGAGTGCAATGGCTCAATCTCAGCTCACTGCAACCTCCACCCACTCTGGGTTCAAGTGATTCTCCTGCCTCAGCCTCCCTAGTAGCTCGGACTACAGGCGTCTGCCACCATGCCTGGCTAATTTTTGTATTTTTAGTAGAGACGGAGTTTCACCACATTGGACAGGCTGATCTCAAACTCCTGACCTCAGGTGATCCATCCACCTCGGCCTCCCAAAGTGCTGGGATTACAGGTGTCAGTCACTGCACCTGACCTCTATTGATTGTTTTATGCTGAAAGCCTCCTCTCTTAGGTTCTACAGCCATGGATACTCTCCATTTGCCTCCCCTCTGACTGTGTGTTACAAATCTCATGCACTGCCCTATTTTCTCCAATATGTTCCAGCATTATGGGCTTTTCTGAATTTTCAGTTATTGGTCTGTGTCTAGATTGTTCTATACATTTTTTCTTGAAAAATTTCAATTCAATCTATAGACTTGAGCTACCACTTCAGAAAAGGATGTGCTGTTTATTTTTGTTGGATTATCCCATCAGATCTTTCTTTCAAATCCTTTGGGGAAAGCATTATCTTTCTTACCCCTTGCCTTGTAATCCTCCTTTATTCCCTAATCTCATTTTATTCTTACTACAACCCCCTATTTTTGAACTTTACTTTCTTTTGTCTAAACTATTGCCATGGCTCTCTTTCTCATCTCCTTTCCTCCAATATTTTCTGCATGCTGTTGGAAAAATTAAATTTTCTAAAAAATAGCTACTATTCAGTCAGTTTTTACTGATAAATAGTGTCCTAACATGACATTTAAGGTCATCCATAATCCAATTACACCTTGTGTCCTAATTTTACCTCCACTGCTGTTCTTTAGACATCGTGTGCTCCTGTCAATCTCAATTTTCCATCATTCTTAAAGTCATACTTTCCTTCAACCAGTACTATTTAATACTGAGATACTTTTTCCTATTTTCCTCTCTTATTTCTTTCTATCCAAAATCTTACTGATTTTCTAAGACATGGTTTAAACAGTTCTGCCCTTCGAAAAATAGTCTAAACAACACATAATGCCTTATTCCTTTACAGCGAAAACCGGGAATTCATTTACTCAACAAACATAGTGACTGCAGATGACATGAGGCCAAGTGTACGTGGTGAACAGGAGGAAATGTATGAAGACAAGGAAGGCTGGAATGGAGTGAGTGAGGAAGAGAATGAAGGAGGTAGTGCAGGAAAAGCAATGAAGGGCCAAAACACTAAGGGCCTTGTAAACTATGGTAAGAAACTGTGTTGGGGCCAACTGGAGAATTTTGAGCAGAGAAGTGACATGAGCTGACTTAGGTCCTAAAGGATCATTCTAGCTGCTGTGTATGCTATCTAGTGGGGGGCCAAGAGTAGAAGGTTATCACAGTTATCTAGGAAAGAGATAATAACGACATAATTCCATGGTGGAATCAACGTCCTGTAAACCTTGTATTTTTGGGTATTTGTCTATGAAGATATCATCCAATCTCAATTAAGCAGGAGCGATAGCTGGTCCACTTTTATATCTTCCAGAGTGCCCAGAACTGGGTTGTACACATAGGTGGATGGGCTAAGCTGAATCTATCACCTATCTTTAGCTGTATTTCACATTTTTAGAAACCTTTATTTCAACTTTATTCAGCTACTTTTCTTTTATAGGCTACATAATGGCAATTCCTTCAAACTTTCCCCCGGGTCCTAATTTACTGTCTTTTAGCTGTGCTTGAGCCCCTTATCTGAACTGTAGTAGTCTTTCTTTCAAATTATTAAGTAAAAGTCTTCAGTAATTATGTAAAAAGCCTTAGATACACACATGTAAAATTCTTTATAAACAAACTCTCTGAGTCTTTTGGGAAAGATTTTAATGAAATGAATATTCTATTAATTATATTTTTAGACCCCAGGAATTGAGGTGGAATGGCTTGCAACTCAAACAATTAAGCATTAGTCATTGAAAATAAGTGCTTAAAATCTAATATGGTAAAGTTTCTTTACAAAATATAGAAGATATTGGGATATTGCTTTGTTCTGGTGTGGAAGATTTGGAAATAAAGAGAGGTAGCCATGGTAATAGTGAGCCATGGAAACCCTAACTATACCAACTCTTCTTTATTTTTCTATTTGCAAGGCAATGACTACAATGAACATAAGAATTAGGCTAAAATTAATTGTAAGGAAATCATAAGGCAGTGTGGTTATACATCACCCTTCCCTACTTGAGACCCACCTTAGAATTCCTATCCAGAGAGGAGGGCTTTTGAGAAAGTAATCCAGCCCATGTATAAAATGTGACTTGACTTCTGACAGGGAGCCAATGGTGGGCCTAGTAGGTGCATTATCAGCTATGGGTGATCTGAGATCACTTATTTTAATTTCTATAAGTTTCTTTTTATTGGGGGGAATACATAATAGTAGGCCTACAATATAGGATTGTGAGGAGGATTAAAAGAGATGATATAAAGTGCTTAGTTGGGTGTCTGGATAAAATAGACCACAACAAATATTAACCCTCGCTTCTGCATGGGTTTTTCTTATCTGTCCTGCGGGTTTTTCTTTATTACCCTACTCAGGTCTATTTCAACCTTAAAATATTTTTCTTTAATTTTTTTGTTAGCTTTCATAAAAATATTGTAGTTTTCTAATTTTATTTATTTGAGACAGGGTCTCCCTCTGTTATTCAGGCAGAAGTGCAGTGGCATGATCATGGCTCATTGCAGCCTTAAATTCCTGGGCTCAAGCTATCTTCCTGCCTTAGACTTCCAAAGTGCTGGGATTACAGGTGTGAGCCACCACACCCAGCCTATTTCTTATTCTTAGTCTCTAACCACATCCTGCTTGACATTTTAGCTTTTCTAATGCCCTGCTCCTTGCCCCAGAAGGCTGACTCCAGAGAAAGTATCATCCAGACTCCACTGACGGCTGGCTTTTCAGTGGGTTCAGCCACTGAGAGATTCCAGCAGTAGATAGGAGCATGAAAGAACAGAAGGCAGGGTATTAGGTCCCGGCTCTGTCTGCTTTCCTGATGAGCTTCTGGTAGTGGATTGGTCTCTTCTTATCTATTGGTTTGCTTCTAATCCCTTCTCTATGCCTCCAACTCTCTTTGGGTTCTCGTAACATTATTTCTTCCTTTTGTTGCTAGAGACTGAGTGATATAACATCTCTTACTGGTCCCCTGAACCCTCTCCACACCTCTGTAGGTGGTTCCTTTGATAAGTTCTCTCCCTTAAACCACTGTGGTAATTTTTTTTTTCCTGCTGTGAATCTGGACTGACACATCTTTCAAATCCTTCCTATTAGGCAAAGCTGATTCTATTATATTGGGGAAAGATCTGAGATCCATAGAACAAGATTTATTAATATATTAATTCGGAAGAAGTCTGTGACTCATTTGCTACGTGCTACTGTTCAAGCAACAGTAATATTAAAAATTAAGACACAGTCCGTGCTCTCAAAGTGTTCACAGTCCAGTGGAAGTGACAGAGGTAATATTTACAAAGGTAAATATATAAGTTCCAAAAACATAAAAATTTCTGAAAATCAAGGTAAAAATAAATAAAGTTGTAGAAAAATAAAGTTTGGGAATTAACCATTCCACAAAGAGATTCTGGTGAATGCCTCACAAAAGAGCTAACCCGAGATTTTCAAAGGATGGATAGAAATTCATCAGATGGAAACAGTGGGATAAAGCTTTCTAGCCCAAGAAAATAAGCAGCATATGCAGAGACTCAGGGTTATAACATTGCCTGGTACATTTCATGAATATTTTGGAATGATAGGATATTTGGAAAATTGATGGTTTTGAATAACTAAGATACAGGCAGAGAACATTGGATCGGGGCATGGTAAATAATGTTGAAGGAGTAGGAAATGACTACGGAGAGGTTGGCAGGGACTAGATCACAGAGGCTTTTTGTGATGCTCTACAAAGTGTAGTCATGGCCAGGTGCAGTGGCTCATGCTTGTAATCCCAGCACGTTGGGAGGCCGAGGCAGGCAGATCACCTGAGGTCAGGAGTTCGAGATCAGCCTGGACAATGTGATGAAAACCCATCTCTACTAAAAATACAAAAGTTAGCTGGGCATGGTGGCACATGCCCAGCTACTCAGGAGGCTGAGGCAAGAGAATCGTTTGAACCCAGGAGGTGGAGGTTGCAGTGAGCTGAGATCGTGCCATTACACTCCAGCCTGGGCAACAAGAGTGAGACTTTGTCTCAAAAAAAAAAAAAAAAAAGTGTAGTCTTTACCCTAATGGGTATATTTCAGGCAACTACTCATTTTAAGCAGTCTAGTTATGCAATACAAGTCAGTGTAATGGAAAAAGAAGAGTGGAATGAAAATGGGTGATGGAGGTGACAAAATTGGAAGGTGAAAGACAAGGTAGACTTGCTAAAGGACAGGAATGAGAGACTGGGAGACTACAGCAATATTAGAGACAAAGCAAGTGAGACACTCTAGAAACTCTTATAAGTAATATGGATAAGATTTAGTTACCAATTGTATATGAGAGACACCTAGAGTGGCAGTGAATGTTGGCAAGATTGACTTATCTTTTGTGATGAGGAAAGTTAGTATATTCCAATTGAACATGTGAACATGAAATATTTGGAGCAGGGGCAGATCTAAGTTTGTGGAAACTGCACCTAATATACTTTTGGAACCCTCTTTAAAAAAATATGCAAAAAGTTAATACTTATTCTACTAATGTGTGACTGTTAGCCTTTGGAAAAACAGCTGTATTATGTAAGATGATGGAGTGAGTGTATAGCAGATGTTGCAGTTAGGAGTAAAGTTTTCTGTAAAAGAAACCCAAATGGAGGTCCATTCTAAACAATTAGGCCAGATGGTTTACCTGAGGCAGGTGGTTTACCTGATGTCAGGAGTTCGAGACCAGTCTGGTCAACATGGTGAAACCCCGTCTCTACTAAAAATACAAAAATTAGCCAGGCATGGTGGCACATGCCTGTAATCCCAGCTACTTGGGAGGCTGAGGTAGGAGAATTGCTTGAACCCAAGAGATGGAAGTTGCAGTGAGCCAAGATCATGCCACTGCACTCCAGCCTGGCTGACAGAGCGAGACTCTGTCTCTACCAAAAAAAAAAAAAAAAAAAAAATTAAACCCAAAACTTCCTTGGAATCTTCAGGGAATGTTTCAATGATATTGAAAATGTCAATATCATGAAATACAAAAAAAGACTCAGAAATAGTTCCAGATTAAGGAGAATAAACAGACAAGACATTGAACGCAACATGTAATTCTGACTTTCCTCCTATTATAAAGGATATTATTGTGGATGAAAAAGAATAGTCTTTATTTTAAGGAAATAAACAAGAATGTATGTAAGATTAAAAGAGCATCACACCTAAAACTTACTCTCAAATAATTCAAATAAGAGAGGGAGATGGAGAAGGAGAGAGAAAATATATATAAAGCAATTGTAATAAAATGTTAATGAAAATGGCCCAAATATCCTATAGAACTAATGTTTATATATATATTTTTTTGAATACACAAGTTTTGCTAGACTTACAACTTGAAACTTAAGACTAGGTGTGGTGGCTCACACCTGTAATCCCAGCACTTTGGGACGCCAAGGCAGGTGGATCACTGGAGGTGAGGAGTTCAAGACCAGCCTGGCCAACATAGTTTAACCTCGCCTCTACTAAAAATACAAAAAATTAGCCGGACGTGGTGGTGCACACTTGTATTCCCAGCTAGTTGGGAGGCTGAGGCAGGAGAATCACTTGAACCTGGGAAGCGGAGGTTGCAGTGAGCCAAGGTTGCATAACTGCACTCCAGCCTGGGCGACAGAGCAAGACTGCATCTCAAAAAACAAAACAAAACAAAAAAGACCAAAAAAAAAAAAAAAAAACAACCCACAAAATAACAACAACAACAAAACTTGAAAATTACATTGGTCTTACCTGAGTTCCTTCCTTGGAAACTAACCTTCAGGAAAGGAATTAAAACTCAACAGATTACTGTATCCAGACAATGACACCCCCATTCATCATGATTGCTTCTTTACCCCTCCCTAACTTCTGTTTTACATTTCCTCCCTGCTGTATAAATCCCCCAATTTTAGTTAATCAGGGACATGGATGTGAGACTGATATCCCACTCTCCTCAGCTGCAGCACCTGATTAAAGCCTTCTTCCCTGGCAATACTTGTTGTCTCAGTGATTGGCTTTTTGTGCAGTGAGCTAGAGGACCTAGACTGAACCCCTGGCATTTTAGAAACATTAACATGTGGGTAATCTGGTTGAAGGGTAGCTAAAAATTAATTATATAATTTTGTCAACTTTTATGTAATCTTAAATTATTTTAAAAAGTTAAAGAGTAAGGTTTTATAGGCAATCTTGACTGAATCCTAGCTCTGCCACTTTGTAGCTTTATGATTTGATGCAAACTATTTAACCTCTTGTTTTATTGTCATTTAGGTATGATTTGAAATAATAGTGTCTACCTTATAGGTTATTGTGAGGATTAACTAAAGTAAAAAGATATAATATTCGTATTTTACCTTGCTTGGCAAGCGTCACCCTCAAATTCATATGTTAAAAAACTAACCTGCAAGGTGATAGTAACTCTTAGCTCCAAAAGGAGGTTAGGCCTTTGGGAGGATTTTTATCATAAGGATAGAACCCTCATGAATGACATTAGTGCTTGTGACATAAATAAGAAATATATATCTCATCACTGCCCTATTTTCTGGCACACAGCTCCTAAAATCCTTGGAGTCTGGAAGTGATAAATGTCTTTTTTTATGCTAATGAGATTACTGATGGCAGAGAAGGCTAGAGTAACTAGCCCTAGAGTAGGTACATAAATGATTAGAGGATTGAAGCTTCAACTCCCTGATCTTTGAAGAGGGGAGGAGTGGCTGAAGGTAAAGTTGGTTATCAATGCCCAATAATTTAATTAATCCTGCATACACAATACCTACATACCTTGCCCTATTCACCTCTTCTATCTACCTGTTCATTTGTGTCTTTTGTAATATGCTTTATGATAAACCAGTAAATGTAAAATAAGTGCCTTTCTGAGTTATGTGAACCACTCTAGCAAATGATTGAAGCTGAGAAGAAGGTTGTAGGAACCTCCAACAAACAGCCCCTTGGTCAGAAGCACAGGTAACCTAGTATTTGAAGTTGGAGGCAGTCTTGTGAAACTGAGTCCTTAATCTGTATGTTCTGTTCCAACTCTAGTTAGTGTCAGAATTTAATTGAATCATAGGATGCCCAGCTGGAGAATTGATCAATGGGGAAGAAATTCTCCTCTTGTGATCAGAAGTGTATTGAGTGTGAGTACCAGAGTTGACAGTAGGAGAAAACAGCTTTTCCCCATAGTGCACTTACAAAAAATACACCCAGAAAACCCCCCTTGTCCTTCATACCATGTGAGGTTACAGTGAGAAGATAGGTATCTATGAGGGAGCTGGCTCTTACCAGATGCTGAATCTGCTGGTGGATTAATCTTGGACTTACCAGCCTCCAGAATGGTGAAAAATACATTTCTGTTGTTTGTAAGTCAGCAGGCCCGTAGTATTTTGTTTTACCTGCCTGTATTGCCTAAGACAGCAAGGCTTTTAAAAAAGGTTTTCAATAAATCACCACTATTATTGTTAATAAACAGTGGTTTTCATTCCAAAAAGTTGCAAAGGAAAGCAATGCTTTCAGGGTTTAACTAAATTTCAGAACATTTCTTATGGCAAGAATATTTCTTAAGTAAAGACTTTCTAAAATACAGTAAAGCCCCCGAGCTCCCAAGCTAAGAGAAAGATGAAACCTTAAAGAGGCAGACACAGTTATTGGGTGTGCTGTATTATAGATTTTAAACCTGAATGCTGGAAGTGGTTAGGTTATGGAAGAGGAATGGGTGTTTAAAGTTGTTTGGGGTCAAAATTGGCAGAAGATTCCAGAAGATTTTCCTAGTGGGGTTTTGAAGGATCCGGCTTTTAAAATTAGGGTAATAAATATTCAACATGAATCTCTATAAATTCTGCCTCAGATGCCCAACAGATGTGCTGGTGTTGAATCTCTGGAAGCACTGCTTGAGAAAGTCAGAGTGGCAGTGCATTGAGCAAACCCTTTTTTTTTTTTTTTTTTTTTTTTTTTGAGATGGATTCTAGCTCTGTCACCCAGGCTGGAGAGCAGTGGCGTGATCTTGGCTTACTGCAACCTCTCTACCTCCCGGGTTCAAGCAATTCTCCTGTCTCACCCTCCTGAGTAGCTGGGACTACAAGTGTGTGCCACCACCCCTGGCTAATATGTGTAGTTTTTGTAGAGACAGGGCTTTCACCATGTTGGCCAGGCTACTCTCAAACTCTTGACCTGAAGTGATCCACCTGCCTCAGCCTCCCAAAATGTTGGGATTACAGACGTAAGCCACCGTGCCCGGCCGAGCAAACCTTTTTAAATACAGGGACAGAACATAAAAAGGAACATTGCTTCATTACTTCTCCAAGAAGCCGAGTTTGATGGACGAAATTTGTTTTACTGTATTGTTATTAATCCTTTAAATGTCCATATTTTCTTTCTTTAAAAGTTACCTATTAATATTAAGATTGTATTACATATCCCCTTATATTTCTAGAATCTTTTGTAGTGCCGTCTAGGCATTCAGTATAAAGGTAGCTGTTGAAAAATTGATATGAACGAATGAATGAAGACATAGGAGTTACTTTCCTATGGAAAAATTTTATGTTAATATTATTTGTTATAATTACATTTTACCCATAAGTCTTTATAGTTTTTAACTTAATTGCTTCAAGGTTTGGTTTAAAATCTTTAAATAAAGAGGAGAAATAACATATTTGTCTCAATTTTGTAAGCATGTCATGTGAGGGAAGTCTGCAGAAAGCTGTTACAGTTTCCTTTTTTTTAAGAGCATAGGTTCTATGTTAGGAAGAACAGGGTAATAGCATTATTACCAGGTGTAGGACATAAAAAAGAAACATTAATATTGATCTTTATAAAGCTCATTCTTTACCTTCCTCTGACTGACTTTAAATTAATTTGATTATGGAACTGTACTATAGGGTTAATCAAGAGTGATTTTATCTATTAAAAATAATAAAGGTATAAATAAATAGAATTAAGATGGCTCCAACCTAGAAATTGTGCTTACAGATCTGTGGGATATTGACTCAGTAGTATTACGCTACCTCACTCTGTGAGTGCAGTTTCTTAGAATAATGATATGGAGTGTATACCTAGTGTTCTAATTAAAACCCATGGTCATACATCTATCTAATTGCAACAATGCCCTCCAGGATACTTCAATTCCAAATGTACCATTCTTCTTTCGCCTGAGCAAGTGTCTTTAAAACCACCTGGCTTCTCGCCAAGACCTGAAGTGAAAAATTTACTGACTGTGATATCGCACTAGAAACAGCATTACAGGATGAAAAATTGGAAAGGACAGGCAAAGAAGTGAGATTTTTTATCAGGTTTCTGGAGGTATAGCTTATAAGGTTTGGGCATTAGCTGTCATAATATCTAATTTTCTCCACAAATTAATAGAAGTCATCTGTTAATAAGTAAAGACTTTCTAAAATACACTAAAGCCCCCAAGCTCCCAAGCTAAGAGAGAGATGAAACCTTAAAGAGGCAGACACAGCTATTGGGTGTGCTGTATTATAGATTTTAACCCTGAATGCTGGGAAACTTCATCCAAGAAAAACCAGGACTAGCAACCCAGGCAAGCCAAAGATGAATTTATCCTATACCAGGCATACCCAATGCTAGAGTGAAATTCCCCATCCAACATCCTATGGATAATAAGTACAAGGATGTTATTTTCTGTTGGTATATATTTTGTTGTTTGGTTAATTTAGACCATCTGTGGGGGTGAGCCGAAAAAGACATAGGTGAATAGGACTTTTTGACATGAGCAATAAGATATTATCATTACTATACGAATCATGGTAGCTATCATTTATTTAGGTGTTAACTATGTGCTGGGCGCTCTTCTGAGTGATTTATATGTATTAACTCATTTAATCCTCATTTAACCTCTCTATGGTATATTTGCTATTTTCTCTTGTTTAAAATATACGACTGAGGCATAGAGAGGTTTAAGCAACTGAATCAATTTCACGTATTTCGGGAGTGACAGAGCTAGATTTAAATGCTGGCTTTTGGCTCCATAGTCTAAAAAAATCTTAAAATATACTACTGGCCATTTTAATACCTGAATGTATATATTAGGCCATGAGCTCTCTGGTCACATTTCCATTTTTATTTCACAGAATAAAGATAACATATTTGGACTAAATGTGCAATACAGGCATAGCTTGTCTTATTGTGCTTTGCTCTATTGCATTTTGCAGATACCGCATTTTTTGTTTGTTTTCGTTTTTTTTTTTTGGAATTTGAAGGTTTGCAGTAACTCTGCATTGGGCGCCTATCGGCACCATCTTTTTCCAGAACATGCATTTACTTCACGCCTCTATTTCACATTTTTGTAATTCTCACACCATTTCAAATGTTATTATTATTATTATTATTATTATTATTATTATTATATCTGTTATGGTGATCTGTGATCAGTGATTTTTGAGGTTACAATGGTGATTGTTTTGGAGCACCAAAAACTGCACCCATGTAAGGTGTGTGCTCCCACTGCCATTCCATCTCCATCTCCCTCTTCTCAGGCCTCCCTATTCTCCAGGTCTCTTGCACCAAACAGTTACCCAAGTTGTGAATGCAAATGAAAAGTTCTTGAAGGAAATTAAAAGAGCTACTTTAGTGAATACACAAATAATAAGAAAGTAGAACAATTTTAGTGCTGACATAGCAAAAGTTTTATTGATCTGAATAGAATATCAAACCAGTCACAACGTTTCCTTAAGCCAAAGCCTAAGCCAGAGCAAGGCTTTCTTCAGTTCTATGAAAGCTGAAAGAGGGAAGGAATCTGGGCAGTGGCTCATGCCTGTATTCCCAACACTTTGGGAGACTGAGGTGGGAAGATTGCTTGAGCCCAGGAAGTTGAGGTTGCAGTGAGCCATGATTGTGCCACTGCACTCCAGTCTGGGTAACAGAGCAAGTCCTTTGTCAAAATAAATAAATAAAATAAAATAATACAATAAAAAAGTAGCTACTGCTAGCATTTTTAACTACAAAGTATTTTTTTAGTTAAGGTACATTGTTCTTTTAGAATATTATTGCACACTTAATAGATTACACTATAGTGTAACCATAACTTTTATATACATTGAGAAACCAAAAAATGTGTGTGGCTCACTTTATTGTCATATTTACTTTATTTCAGTGGTCTGGAATTCAACCTGCAATATCTCCAAAGTATGTATGCCTGTATATTACATTAGGCAATGATATGATTAATGTGTCTTAAATTAAGTGGTGGCCACTAAAAACTGGAACAACCACCCTCATACAATTGCAATTGCAGAATGTTTTATGACTTGCCCAATACTCATTTGCTCAAAGCCTTGCCTCACATCAATCAATCCAAAGACTCCATCCTACTTCAAATAGTCCCCTCCTAATGACCTCTAAGCTATAAGCAACAAAAACCATGCATTTACTTCCACTACTATGACTCAATTTCAGAATTGTCTTTGCGGTGGTTTTTCCTTGCTGAAGTAAGTCAATACAACTTAATCTACTTATACCATAACACGTTTCTTTATTTATGGAGGGAGCTTTCCACAATTTGAAGATTCAACAAGACTCAGCTGAGACCCTCACACTTATGCACTTATCTTTCAAGGACACTTGTACCTGTTCACCTCAAGTTTGCTGGAATTCAGTGGGCAGGTGAGCCGCATGTTCTGTGTGAGCTCTGATTTTGTTGATGTTCCACAGCAGAGTGTATGTTTTTCTGGGAAAATTTGATTTCACTCATTACAGTCTTTGTTACTTTAAACAGACTTGCCTTTGAGATAGGCTGGTCTGAAATTGTCCTAAATGATCTCTTCTCCTGGTCTTCATGCCCTTGTGGAGTCCTGTCCCATTGAATGTGGGCTGGACAGGGTGGTTTGACTCTAACAGAATAAAGCAAAGTGATAAGATATCACTTCCCAGGTTAGGTTAGAAAAAGATTATGACATTTCTTAAGAGAGAGAGAGAGAGGGTTCTTTCTCACTCAACTTTAAGTGAGGACAGCTGCCGTGTTGAGTGCCCTATTGAGAGGCCCAGGTGGCAAGGAATTAGTGTCTCCAGCTAGCAAATCAGGGAGGGACTGGGGCCTGGCAACAGAGTGGATCCTTCCCTGCTTGAGCTTCGAGGAGACTGCAGCCTCAGGGGACAACGTCGTTGCAACCTGAGTCACAGACGCTCTGCTAAGCCGCACCCAGATTTCTCAACCACAAAATCTGGAAGGTACTGTTTACTGTTTTAAGTTGCTGATTTGGGGAGTTAATTTGTTAATATAAGTAGATAAATAATACATATTTCAGTACCTGAAAGTGGAGTTCTGCTATATAAAAACATAAAATGTGGGATGGTGTTGGGACTGGATATTGGGCTTTGAAGAGGGTGTCTGTGAAAACATAAACTGCTTTGAATTCACTGTTAAAAATATGGACATTGAAGATACACCAGGTCTCAAAAAAGAAGTGAGTTATTGAAAACTAGAGAAAGGTTGAGGGGAGGGTGCTCCTTATTATAAAGCAGTAGGGATCTTGACAATACTATTTACTGCCTGTAGTAACATGGAAAGTATAAAATGTGACTTATAAACTAGGTGATCTAGCTAGACTTCTAAGCAAAGTGTTGAAGATACTGCCTGGTTTCTTCTTGCTGTTTCTAATAAAAAGGGAAGGGAGATACAAAAATCGAGGGAAAGAATATAAGAGCTCATGTTATGAGCTGCCCTACTGAGAGGCCCAGGTGGCAAGAAATTGGTGTCTCCAGCTAGTTAAAGACAGCCAGGACTTGTGGTGGGTTTTTTTTTGTTTTACTTTTTTTTTTTTTTTTTAATTCTCAGCTTATTTCAGATGGTAGATGTTAAAATTAAGAATATATGGTGAGGCCGGGCACAGTGGCTCCCAGCTCTTTGGGAGGCCAAGACGGGCAGATCACCTGAGGTCAACAGTTTGAAACCAGCTTGGCCAACATGGCAAAACTCATTCTCCACAGAAAGTACAACCATTAGCCAGGCATGGCAGCTCATGCCTGTAATCCCAGCTACTCATGAGGCTGAGGCAAGAGAATCATTTGAACTTGGGCAGCGGAGGTTGCAGTCAGTCAAGAGCATGCCAATGCCCTCCAGCCTGGGCAACAGAGCGAGAGTCTGTCTCAAAAAAAAAAAAAAAAGAAAAGAAAAGATAGAAATATATGGTGAGACAAAAATTAAATCCAGGATGCTGACAGGAAAACATGAGATAAAATCAAGAGAATGACCCTAAAATCTTTTGTTAAGAGCCATATGATAAACGTACCTGAGAATAATAAGTTAAGCAAACCCTTAGAATAACAGTATGGCAGACACACCTGAATGTGTGTTCCAAGGTACGGAAGTCAGGAATGACCAACCTAAAATTTCATTCATTATGTATGAGGAACATCTGAGTACCTGGCCCACCCAGTGGAATACATGCTGTGCAGGCGATTGAGACCCTGAGTTTGGGTTAAAAGATGACTATGATGAGGAGGTTCATAAGTAGAGGGTGATAAATGAAAATGCTGTTTGCAAGCCATTGTGGCTTTCCTGACCAGCCCACCACCACTGGGCCATGCGATTATCTTGTCCAGTTCACCACCAACAAACTACATGTAAAACAGATATCTTGTCCAGCCCTTCACTACAGCCTGACACCACTGGACTATAAGTAGGGTGGTGAGCTCATCCAGCCCACCACCACTGGAGTGTATGTAAGATAGATATCTTGTCCAGTCTACCACCACTGGATTGTAGGTAAGGTGGTTATTTTGCCCAGTCCACTGCCACTGGACTATAGGTAAGGCAGATATTTTCTCCAGCCTGTTGCCACTGGACTAGTTAAGGTGGTTATGATGTCCAGCAACTGTCACTGGACTGTTCACTGGCGTGTTCACTGGACTGACTGTTATCTTGTCCAGACTGCACCATTGTACTATATATAAGGTGGTTTTTCTATGTAGCCTACCACCACTGGACTCCCTCGCCTCTATGTGAGCCCCTTATAAAACCACATGTCTCATTTGCTGACTCCAAGTCTCTTCATTGTCGTCTTGAACCTAGTAACTTCCCTATTGAGGTTAATAGGGGTTCAGCACAAGAGCTTTAGGAGTTATTTGGCTACACCCAGGCCATTTGCCTTTCTCAAGGAGGAGATAATTGGCACAGTACTCTTAAGACAAATGACACCTACACTGCAGTGGTGTGTTATTTTTACAGGAAAGTCAAGCTTTCGCCTGTTTCCTTCACTTTAACTTACCTTGTGCCTGCAGGGTAATTGTCAGAGACTTCAGAAACCCAAGATCCTGGGGCCCTTTTTGGACAATGTCTCACTGAGGCATGTCCCTAGGAACACATAAAATGAAGTCACGATAGGCTATTCAGGACAATTAGCCAGAGGAAATATTGATTGACTTTTTATGCACACCATCTGGGTAATGGTTTCTACAATGAGGGTTATATAATTGGAATAGGTGACCAGAAATTTATTGTTAACCTTGTCCGAAGTTTTAAAGAATACTTTCACAGTTCTCAAAGCTGAATGTTGAGTCTCAACTATTTGACTCATGTGAAATAGAATATCTTGTAGCTTTAGACTTTGTAATATCCAGTCATGATGGTACCTGTGCCATCACTGGCAATCTGTGTTACACTTGAATAAATACTATTAGCCAAGTACAATGCTCTTCTAAACTAAGGGGGTCAGTCACTTGACTCTCCAAGGGATATCCTCCTAGATTCTAGATATATTTTCTTGTCCTGGGTTCAGTAATTTCTGTATATGGCTTGGAGGCATTCTGCAAAGTCCAGTCATCACTTTTCTACTTTGTGTGCCTCTTCAATCTTCCATGCTTCTGTGCAGCCACTGTCACATCAGATGATCCAAAAACTCATCCCTTAACAAAATATGCAAAATAATAGACACTGATTTGGCTCTAAACTTGAAAAAAAAAAATAGATGATAACATCAGGGCTCATGACAGTGCTGTAAATTTGGAATGATACTGCTTTTGTGGCCAACCCTTTGGCCTGGTGAAAAGATGACTAAAAGCTGTTGAGATCAGAACTAGAAAGACCGCCTTCTGTTGTTACTTGTGTGATCTTATAAATTTCATAACACTTTCATCTTTGCTCAGAATCTCACCTAGTTTCATAAGTCCTTAAGAAATCGACCAATTCAAAGATTTACTCTACTTTTATCCCAATCTATTTTCTGAGTTTAATCCATAAGAAATAAAAATTGCACTTCCTGTAATGAGATGCCAATTTAGAGTTGATTCCTTATGTTCTCTCTTGCCAAAGTAAGTGAATGAAACCTAGTTTGCTTACATCATAATAGGTTTCATTTAAGGCACAGGCTTTCAACTTTGTGTCACTGAAAATATCTAAAGTTAATTTACCTGTAATTATCTAAATTATGCTTTTCAAAGTTTCTATGCATCTTCGATTGTTGGCTGGTATTGTAATTTTTCTTGTCATTTTGTCCAAAAAGAAGTTTTTGAAGGAGTAGGGACATCAAGGTTATGAATAAACACAGACTTACACTTAAAATTTTTAAAAATTGTTTAAAAATTCAACCTTCAACCCAGTGTTAATTTTGTCACTAGTGATAAGTAATTAGTTGTAATAACTTCCCCTTAATACACCTAACTATTTTAATGTTCTATAGATAAGACCTCTGTTTGTGATTGACTAATCTGTGATATTAGTTCGAGACCTAGACCATCACATTAAAAAAATTACTATCCCATCTAATCCTATTTAACCAATTCACAATTCATTGAGGACCAAATATGGGTCTAGCACTGCTCTATATTTAATATGCGGCACAAGAGAAATACAGATAACTTCTCTTTCAAGGTTGATAATTTTGTTAAAAACAGAAAATAAAGGTACATGAACCAAAGACCAGTTTTGGGTTTTCATAGGATCGACCATCTTTAAGGTGAAAGACTGTTTAAGCACATGATGATGACTCACCAAAATTGAACCATGGCAATACCAGTACAATTATCAGTGTTTGATGTTTTCCTTTTCATAGATTGTTTAAAATATTTCTGATTTGGAGGCTTCAGGAGTAAACACAATTGGTGAAATCTTCATTTTAGATTACCTAACAAAGTAACTATGCTTCTTTTATGAAAGTGTAAGTTGATTCTTTTTGAAGCACTGATCCTCCATTTTATACATATTTTTTTCTCCTTGGGTCGCCTTTTTCTTCATTAAGTATACTGGCATACTATCAGATCAGAAATCTCTGCCAACTGGAGTTTGTGAAGATTTACTTCTCCAAGTCTTCATTTCAGATTCACTTTTCATCTCTTGCTAATACTAATTTCCTGCTTACTTCCTGCCATGGCTTTTCTTGACTACATGGTGGTGTTAAAAAAAAAAGAAGTATTAACATTCCAGTATAGGTGTAGCTGCAAGAGTTTAAGAATCTGTTCACATAAACACTTTGGCAAGATAATGAACAAGGAGTTGGAAAAAAATAGTAACTGTGAGAAAAGTTAAATATATTGTCAAAGTAGGTCATTTTGTATTCTACTTAAAGTTCAAATAGGCCAGAGAATATTTTTAAGCTGAATTAATCCTGTCCTATCAAATGCAGACCAAATCCCCAGGAAGTCTGATTATGTAGCATGCAGGCATATGCTAAGAGACCAATTGACTGCTTTCTCAGGTTATGATCATCATTAATGATAATGGACATTCTATTCTAGGACTGAGGGAAGGGTGTGCCTTTTTATTGTCTATTTATGCCACTGAAAATAATAGAGACATTTGTGTGGGGAAAATTAGGAGAATCTCAGGGAAGGTGGCTGGAGGTCAATTCAGCATGGTAAAAGAAACAACATCCGACCACTCAAAAGTGTTTGGCTGGCCTGTGAGTTGGGGACGATGTTTTGACAGATAAAAAGTTTGCCACTTTCCTATATTATTCATTTGAGTGCTTTCAATATATTCTTTCCATATGAATTAGTTTTCTTTCTGTGTTCCTTCATGTGTCCTAGGTAAAATGGTGAAGTGAAGTGAGTTTTACAAAGCCTTCTACAGGGAAAACTAAGGGACAAGCTGGAGAACACAAACCCTTTGTCTTGAATAGCTTGGTGTGTCCAGTTGTGCCCCAGAGGGTGTCTCATGGCTCCAGAAGACCCAGAACTGAGTGGAGTCAGATAGTATTTAGGGAAGTATTTGTGTAATCAATGAGCTGAGGAGAATAAAATTGAAAGCTATAGCAGAGCAGTGCATGAAATCAGAGACCTGGGGAAACTGGCTCACCTCTCAAGCTGAAGGGAAGAAGCGAGAACATAAATGAACGATTCTCAGAATCTCTCTCTCTTTTTAAAGTTTACCATTTTAAATGAGATAATTTGACGTGAATGAGAGAAGTGAAGTCAAAATCAAGGAGTCATCGATATCCTAGTAAAGCTCTCTCTGTACATAAAAGATTGAGAAAATGGGAAGACAAGCGAGGAGTGGAACTGGTAAGATTAGGCAAATTGGGCTTCAAGCATCAAGCAGGGCATTTCTACACAGAGATTAGGATTTGATTGTATGTGAGGGAAAGAAACCTCCCAAATAACAGTGGCCAAAACAGGTTAGAAGTATATTTCTGTTTCACGTAAGAGTCTGGGTTGGCACATCAAGGCTTAAATAACATAATATAGTGTTTGGGGCCAACGATTCTTCTCTTTATGTCCTACTTGGTGTTATGTTACCCGTGTTTCCAGCAGTGGAAAACATGAAGACAAGGGAAACATACAATAATTGTTAAGAAAGAGTCTGTGAAAATGCCGCAAAGCAGTTCGGCTTACCTCCCACTGGTCAGAACATAGTCATATGACCATATCAGCAAAAAAAATGGCTCTGAGAAATGTATTCTTATTCTCATAAACCATATGCCCTATTAAAATAAGAAGAGAGAATATTATTTTACCAAGGAATAAAAAGGGAATAGCTCTTCGGAGAAAATTTAACTACAGAGCTAAACGGGATCGATGGCATTATAATCATATGACCTGGCGAATTGCCCACTGAAAAGATAGAAAATGATTCATAGCCTACATAGGGAGGGGCAAATGGAATGTTTCAATTATCAGGGACTCACCCTGTCTTTGAGAAGGAGTTGGAAATCACAGGGGACAAATGATAATGAGATAATTCAAGTCAAAATCAGGGAGATATTCATATCCTGGTAAAGTTATCTGTGCTTTTAGCAAACCAGCCTCCAATGGTCAAGCATCTGAGAGCTTCTTACTTACTGTGGACCATTCTAGGAGTTTGAAACAGAGGTTCAGTCCTTATAACTTAATATTCATGAAACACAGAGCACAGTGGGAAATAACTTGAATTTGTCCCTGGCACTTAAACATGTACAGATCCAATTGGAAAACTTGGTTTTCCCTAAGGAGATTGAACTGAAGGAAAAACTTAAGCCTCTTAAAAAAAATTACTGTGAGTTAAGGAATCCAGAGAAATGGGCCAGCATTTTGGCAGCAGCAACTAGCTGTCAAAATAATGGTTTCAAATATAGTGTGAAACACATCAGACTAACTCTTCCTTTTCCACCTGCAGAGTGCCATACTTGCTTGAAAGGGGCGGGCTTCCATCTCAGGGAAAAGTCTCTGCATTCAGGGACCAAAGCTCACTTTCTGAGCTCCCCTGACAGAACTGGTGATCAGTAGTGCAAGGTGTTTGCCCTCTACAAGGGAGAAGAGAACTAAAAATTTAACAGCAGAAGGTCAAAAGCCCTGGTGGTGAAATAAACAGAAACCTGTTAGAAACAAAATCCCAGGTGATGAGAGTGTTGGCTAACAGAGCAGAATTGCTGTGGGGCTGCATATGACAGGTTTGAAAATCCCAATCATTTCTGGCAACCTGAGACTCTGAGAGAGAAATATCTGCGAATGAGATTGCTAGAGCATTTCAGACTTCTGAATAATTGGTCTGGCCTCAAAACCTAGGTATTTGGATAGTGAGATGGATGGATGGATGGATGGATGGATGGATGGATGGATGGATGGATGGGGATGGATGGATGGGGATGGATGGATGGGGATGGATGGGGATGGATGGATGGATGGATGGGGATGGATGGATTGGATGGATGGATGGATTGGATGGATGGATGGATTGGATGGATGGATGGATGGATGGATGGATGGGTGGATCCCCCTGGATGCTACATACACCGTGGGTGTGAATCAGTGATGCCAGGATCCCCAGGGCCCTGCACAAGGGCTACTGGGAAGGCACTTTTGCCCGTGGGGTTCCAGGTACCCTTCTCTGCAGCGTCATTTTTTTCCACATATATATATATCATACATATATATCATAAAAATATCAGTGATATATCTGATCATATATATCATATGTAATATCATATGTATATACATATAAAAAACTATATAGTGTTTTCTATATAAGATGTCATCTTGGCTCACTGCAGCCTCCACCTTCCAGGCTCAAGGGATTCTCCTACCTCAGCCTCCCAAGTAGCTGGGATTATAGGTGTGCACCACGACACCCAGCTAATTTTGTATTATTAATAGAGAAGGGGTTTCACTATGTGGGCCAGGCTGGTCTCAAACTCCTGGGCTCAAGTGATCCATCTACCTCAACCTCCCAAAGTGCTGGGATGATAGGTGTGAACCACTGCACCTGGCTCCGGATAGTGCTTTAAATGTGACAGGTCAATGTTCATTGATGGGACATAGCAGAAGTAATGCAGATTAAAATAGGAATGAGGCAAAAAACTGATCTATTAGAATTCAGATGGGAGCAGAGTCAAGATGAGGGCGGGAAGCAAAAGCATTTGAGAATTAGAAACTAAATTATTTAGATCTCTTGCCTAGAAATGTGAAATGAACACTAGAACAGTCTCCTCTGGCAATGACATCCTGGTGTTCTGTTCAGCATACACAGTATTCATTAAATTAAGAAAGTCAATGGAAGGGCTATGAAATGCCCAAAACATAGCCAGCTCTCATTCCTATAGGAAAAAGAAAAGAAAAAAAAAAAAAAAAAAAACATGTGCACATGTTACTGGGGACATAGGATGGAAATTCTTCAGTCAAATACACATTGGGAATTAGGCATGTTTGGATGTAAGCAGTCAATGGTTTGGGTCACACAAAAATCATGTGGTTAGGGCAGATTACTGGATCTTGAAAATATGCACTGACTCAGGAATAAGCTTCCTATAATGAGGAATAAGATCAATAAGAAATATGATTGACAGGAAATGACCCTCTCACCCCTCTACAAAGAAATGAAGTTTAGGTATACAGGCCAAAAATAACTAATGGATACTAAGCGTAATACCTGCCTGGGTGATGAAATAATCTGTACCACAAACCCCCATGACACACGTTTACCTATGTGAGAAACCTGCACATGTACCCCTGAACTGACAATAAAAGTTAAAAAACAGAAACAAAACAGAACAAAAAAAGCAAGGAACATGGTTAGAGATGAAAGCACCCATCGAATCTTTAGAAGCATAGTGACAGTTTGTTTTCCAGTCCACTGAACACTCTAAGGTTAATTTTTTCTGTAAGCATTTACATTTTGTCCTTTCTTTGGAAAGCAGTTTTGCTGACTTCACAATCTAAGGTGGTCAATATTATTCAATTACTTTTCTTTCACTTTTACTGTTGGGAACTCTGCTGTCATTCTATTTGTTTTTCTTTCTTAGGTGATCTCTTTTTTCTCTGACTTTTTAAAAGATATTTTTATCTTTAGGGCCTTCTGACATTTAATTTCAATATATAGGCAGATTTTATGAAGACAAGTGAATTTATTACTTTTGATTGGTGCTGTATAACTTATGCCATTACTTTTTAAAAATATTACTTCTAACATCTCCTTCCAGCATTCCAAGTATATGAGCTAATAGGTTCAAAATGTCTTGTATATCTCTTAGGCTCATTTTTGAATTTATTATCTTTTCCTTAGTGCTACATTCTGGATAATTTATTCACATATGTATTCCAGCTCATTTATTTTATCTTTAGCTATGTCTAATCTGCTGTGATTTTTCTTTTTATTTCAACAATTATATTTTTATTTTGAAAAGAAACTTTATTGTGTATATTTAAAGTATACAGTATGATGTTACTACATATAGATAGTAAAATGGTTACCATAGTGAAACAGATTAACATATCTATGATATCGCATAGTTATTTTGATTTTTCTTTTTAAGCAAGCAGCTAAAGTCTACTTCTTTGGCAGGAATCCCAAATACAGTATAATTTTGTCAACTATAGTCTTCATGTTGTACATTAGATCTCTAGACTTATTCAGCCTATGTATCTGCTACTTTATAACCTCTAAGTCATATCTCCCCACTCCAACCCTGGTAACCACTGTTTTCTGTTTCTGTGTGTTTGACTCTTTTTTTTTTTTTTCCGGAACACCTATAAGCAAGATAATGAAATATTTTCCTTTGTGTCTGGTTTATCTCAGTTAGCATAATGTTTTCTAGGTTTATCAAGTTGTGGCAAATGGCAGGCTCTCCCTTTTTATGGCTAAATAATATTCATATATATATATGTATGTATGTGTGTGTGTATGTGTGTACATACACATACCCATTCATCTGTTGATGGACACTTTGTTTCCATGTCTTGGCAGCTATGAATAGTGATACAGTGAATGTGGAAGTGAAGATATCTTTATGAGATAGTAATCTTATTTCCATTAGGTTTATGCCCAGAAGAGGGATTTGTAGGACACAAAAGCCCCTAGGAGAAAACAGAAGGGGAAAGACCCTTGGCATTGGCCTTGGTAATGATTTTTGGATATCTCAAGAAAAGCTCAGACTACAAAAGCAGAAACAAATGAGACTACCTCAAACTAAAAATGCTGCTGCACGGCTAAAGAAACAATTATCAAAATGAAATGGCAGCTTACAGATCAGTAAAAAAAAAAAAGTTTGCAAATCATATAACTGATAAGGGATTTATATCCAAAATACACAAAGAACTTATATAATTCAATAGTAGAAAAGCAAATAACCTGATTTAAAAATGGGCAAAGGACCTGGATAGGCATTTCTCTAAAGAAGAAATAAAAATGGTCAACAGTTTTATGAGAAGATGCTCAACATCATTAATCACGAAGGAAATGCAAATCAAAATGACTTTAAGATATTACCTTACACTCATTAAGATGGCTATTATCAAAAAGTCGAGAGATGACAAATATTGGTGAGGGTATGGAGAAAAGGAGCTTATACAGTGTTGATGGGAGTGTAGGTTGGTTCTGCCATTATGGCAAACAGTATGGATGTTCATACATTAAAAAATAGAATTATATATTTCTTATTTTGAGTGTTTTGTAGTTTATAATTCTGAGCTCATTGCTTTACATTTCCTATCTGTTGGGCCTATATTAAGAAATATTTCTCTTCATAACAATTCTTTTCCAACTGTAATATTCATAAGAACCACCTGAAGAATTTACTGAAATATAGATTATAATTCAGTAGATCTGGGTTGGGACCTAAGAGTCTGGGTTTCTAACCTGCTCACAGATGATGCCTATGCTCTTGGTCCTCAGACCACACTTTGAGTAGCATGAAGTTATATTTGCTTCAGCTTCTGTGTCTGCTAGAAGTCAGAAGATTCTACCTAGAAACTGGCTCCAATTAACCACCTCCCTTGACCTGAAACCATACAGGTAACTGTCCTACCACACAATTAGCTCAAAGCTCATTACTCTGATCACACCGATGGTATTGTGGTTGGCTCTCAGAAAAATCCTGCATCTCCCATATGAAAATAAGAGATGTTAAGAGTTGCTTCTGCTAGAAGTGATACCATAACACATGTATTCTGTACAATGCATGGTGTCTTGATGCAGGAAGGCCCTTTAGAGCACCCTGTCAGTCATGATGCCAGAAACAAAAGTTTGGTTTACTTTTAAAATACTTCAAAAAATAAAATAGGGGTCATAATGGAGCCATATCTAGTTGTCACAACAATTAGTGGAGATAATAGAGTCTGAAGAGCACTGATAACCATAAAAGGCTGTAGAAATATACGGTGATTTCTTTTCATGATTATTGATACAGTTTGGATATTTGCCCCACTCAAATCTCATGTTGAAATGTAATTCTCACTGTTGGAGGTGGAACCTGGTGAGGGGTGATTGAATCATGAGGGTGGATCCTTCATGAATGATTTAGCACCATCCCCGTGATGCTGTCCTCACTATAGTGAGCTCGCTCAAGACCTGGTTGTTTAAAAGTGTGAGGCACTTCCCCCACCCACTTCTTGCTCTTGCTTTCACCATGTAATAAGCCTGCTTCCCTTTTGCCTTCCACCATGATTAGAAGCTTCCTGTTTCTTGTATGACCTGTAGACCTGTGAGCCAGTTAAAACTCTTTAAAAAAAATAAATAAATCACCCAGTCTCAGGTATTTCTTGAAAGTAATTTCAGAATGGCCTAATAAAGCTGAGTGTAGTGGCTCACGCCTGTAATCCTAACAGTTCAGGAGGCTGAGACAGGTGGATTACCTGAGATCGGGAGTTCAAGACCAGCCTGGCCAACATGGTGAAACTGCATCTCTACTAAAAATACAAAAACGAGCCAGGTGTGGTGGTGGAAGCCTATAGTCCCAGCTACTTGGGAGGCTGAGGCAGGAGAATCACTTGAACCCAGAGGGCAGAGGAGAAAGAGCGAAACTTTGTCTCAAAAAAAAAAAAAAAAAAAAAAAGTGTGACCTAATACAATTCTCTTTCATTCTCCATAATGAACAGACAAATTATGCAGTGCTGTCATAAGACAAAATAATACTTAGTCTCTTTGTTTTGCGTATACGGTCTTTGAACTGAGACATTTCCTTTTGGCCTTTTTTTCTTCTCCTGTCAATTTTGATGATATTTAAGCTCTCAAAACAACAGTGCAAACTTATTTTGCCTTAAATGTTATTTTTACAACAGTTTTTCTCCATTTTATAAAATTCATATTACTCGTAGGATGCAAATTACCCAGTAAGACATAATGTAATATTTCATAATGAAATATGACCATAGCACTGAGTTGAGATAATTTACATTTAGTAGTACCTTTGCTCCAAAAGTTTCTCTACATGCCTGCTTTAAACAATGTGTTAGCTGATAAACACTGGCTACTAGGCTGAGGCAAAGTAATGTCATACCCGTTTATAGCACAGGTAAGGTAAGGTGTGTGCAATTCAAGTTGGTAGCTCAACCATGCTGCAAAGCGGTATTACATATATAAGAACTTGTTTTTAGCAGCTAACTAGCAGGTCTTCTAATGCATGCCAGGTGTGGTACCCTCTGCTCTCCCAGTCATTAAAACATTGCTGAGAGCACATTTCTTTCCACTAGAATTTTCCTAGGGGTTCTATCCAGGTGCATGAAACAGTTAGGAGGACCACATATGCATTTGCATTAAAATTAGTTTCTGATTTGCATATCATTTACATACTCCTACACAGACTGTGTCATCTATTCTTAGGCAGCTTTTAGCAAAACATTATTTATTGCTACCATTAAGGTTGACACTTCTTGATTTTTCTCTTTTAATTTCATCTTCACCCCATCTTTGACCTCAGAGTTTGACATCAAAGAAATACACCAAGATGGTGATGATGAAGAGCAAGAGTAAAAGCTTTCTGCTAGGTTGTAGTGTGAAGAACACAAGAGATATTTCAAGGAAATGTTCATCTACAGATCCAAATTATACACTGCTGTTTTTTCTTTTTTTGGGAGAGAGAGAGTTGAGATCTCTCTTCGATGGGAGAAAGGAGGTAAACGAATGTTAATATTGTAAGTATGTGAACTCAAAAACACTTGATGGAGTGATTCATTTATTTAACAATAGTTATTGAACACTATAATGGTCAAGGACTTTACTAGGTAATGGACATACAACAGTGAGCAAAACATACTCTTTAAAAATGCCTGTTCTCATAGTTTATATTCTAGTTGCCAAGAAGTGGGTTGAAAGAGGGCAGACAAACCAATAAATGAGCAATATACAGAGAGTTTCAGACAGTGATCAATTTTAGGGACAAAAATAAGGTAATGAAGGGGGATAAAAAACATAAAATATTGAGATAGGGAGGTTACAGTTTCAAACAGAGTGGTCAGAGAAGATATCTTTGAGATGTTTTTGGTATCAGTAAAATCCTAAAGGAATTAAGAAAGCAATCTATGCTGACATCCAAGAAAACATAAATGTTTTTGGAAATTCACTGACGATCATATTAAAGTGAAAATTTCTGGACTTACTCCCCAAAAATCTGATGTAGGAGGTCTGGGGTGAATTCCAGTTGCCTAAATTTTATTAGTAATCACGAGAGATTCTAATGTAGAAAGTCCTCATTTGTGAAGCACGGATCAGGTGTGACAGCGAAATTCTTCATTTTGTGGGCATGTTATTGCAGAAGAGTTTCACTGTTTCTTGTGATATTGCATTTCTGAAAGCATTCTTAGAAAAATAAACACATTGTAATGCACACAAAAGTAAAAGTTGGGAATTATTTTGAAATATTTCTTTGTTTTAAAAATCTGATATCTTATATACACAGTGCCATGAAATAGTAGCAGGCTAACAAATGGAATATAAGGTCCAATTTCAGTCTTAAACAGAAATGTATTCATCAAAGTTTGACTATTTCAAATAATATACTCTAGAAATACAAGTTTCTTTGTTCAGTTTCTGGTTAACTCAAACATTTACATTCTTTCCTTCTTTTATTCATTATCTCATTAATGTAACATGTTGGAAACTTTCTAGATTGCAAGAAAACATGCTAGATGCTGATAAGCCAAGATGAATCAGTCTAAATCCCTGGAGAAATAGAGTATCTATCTCCCTAATAAAGCTCCTTGAATAGTGCTAAGGAAAGGATTTCTTCTACCTAAAAGGTTTGAGGAAGGGCTTATAGGGAGTAGAGAGCTGAGGTTTGAAAAGTGATTCGAGTATTATCAAGCATAAAAGGTGTGCCTGCTTGTTCAGGGTGAATGTGGCGAGGTTGCACGGACGAAGTGCAGATGGTTAGAGAACACTCAAAGCAGAGGAAAACTAAGCAAAGGTATGGTGTTTTAATCACTTTCACATTCAGAGAAAGGTCGATAGTTTTTTTTTTTTTTTTTTTTTTTTTTAAGCAAGGCATACCACATTGGTCTTAGGTCACGTTGTTATAACAAAACACCATATGCTGAGAACATGAGCAACAAAAATTTATTTTATGGAGGTTAGGAAGTCAAAGATCCATGTGCCAGATGATTCCCCTTTTGGTAAGGGTCTTCCTGGCTTGCAGGTGGCACCTTTTGCAATGTCCTTGCATGTTGGAGCTAGCAATCTCTCTTTTCTTCCTTTTGTAAAGTCATTAATCCCAGTGATGGCTGCAGCGGCCCATCTGGAGCAGCCCGCAGGGATGCTAGCTTCAGCAGGGGAGGCCCTGCTGGGGCAGCAGGCTCCCTGGAGTTTACAGGGTTGGGCACAGATGGGAGCCATGCCCCCTATGGATTTGTTGGGCAGGAGGCCTGTACTCGTGGGCACAGCTGCAGCTGCCCAACTGAGGCTCCAGACCCACTCATCTCTGTGTACTCTCTGGGTGGGAAGCACCCCCCACTCCCACCTCAAACTCGGAAGTGCTTGCTCCTGCTCCCAGGCCTCTTCCCAACACCCTGCATCCTCTCTGGTGCAGAGCAAACTTTCAGCTGACCCTGGGTGCTGTCGAAACCTGGCTGGGTGTGCATGCACTCAGGGTGGCGCTGACACGCCAGTCCCCTGCTGCATTGGTCCTCTCTGGACTTTGGCCCAACTTTGGGAGGTGGGTGATTGTGTGGGAGGGAGGCACTGAATGAGGTTTGGCATGAGCCTGCAGGCAACCCTCAATGGTGGGAGGCAGACAGGACGGGAAGGTACAGTCCCTGTTGAAACTCCACTTTGGTCAAGCTTCAGGCCTGGGGTCCTGGGTGCCATTCCTCCTTGACATTCTAATTCAGTGAGGATTTCATTGATGACCATTTGGCCTATTGGATGATGCTTTTTCCAGGCCTACCCCTGGCTGCCCATGAACCAATCAGCATGCACTTCTTCCTTTCTGAGCCCATAAAATCCCTGAACTCAGGCCTGTGTGGTGGCTAATGCCTGTAATCTCAGCGCTTTGGGAGGTCAAGGTGGGCAGATCACCTGAGGTCTGGAGTTTGAGATTAGCCTGGCAAACAAGGCAATACACCGTCTCTACTAAAAATACAAAAATTAGCCAGGTGCAGTGCTGGGTGCCTGTAATCCCAGCTACTTGGGAGACCGAGGCAGGGAGAATTGCTTGAACCCAGGAGGCAGAAGTTGCAGTGAGCCAAGAATGTGCCACAGTGCTCCAGCTTGGGTGACAGAGTGAGACTCCATCTCAAAACAAACAAACAAACAAAAACCCCTGGACTCAGCCAGACTTACACAGATATCAGGGCTACCAGCTATGGTAAGGAGCCACTCACATAGGGTCTCCTCAACTCATTGGGATGACCTGCCAGCAGAAAGGAGCTACCCACCTCAGGTCTCCTCTCTGTTGAGTGCTGGATGCTCATTGGGACAACGTACCTGTAGAAAGGAGCTACCCACTTTAGGTCTTCTGAGAGCTGTTCTGTTGGTCAACAAAGCTCCTCTCCACCTTGCTACCCTCCAGTTGTCCATGTACCTCATTCTTCCTAGATGTGAGACAAGAACCCAAACTCACTGAATGGCGATATTGAAAGAGCTGTAACACAAACAGTGCTGAAACATGTCCCCTGCTTGCCACATTGTGGGCTATAAGAAGGAGTGAACTGTGGCCCTTTGGGGAGTCCAGACTTAGGGGCTTCCTCTGCCAGGGATCTTATGCCCTCTTTGGGGCTCTGTGTTTCCTGGTGTTTCCAGGCTTCTGGGCACCATCGTGTTCCCTGGTGCCTGCAGTTGAAGCTGCTTGCAGCATCACTGTTCCAGCAGCAGCCTTCCATGGAGTTTGTGCCTGGAGCTGCCCACCCTGCTGCAGCCGGCATACCAGGCTGTGCACAGTGGCCAGACTGTGCGCTTGCTTACATATCCCTCGCTTTTCTGTGCCTGCTTCACCCTTGGCAGGCATGGGATTTGAGCCAGTAGTGTGAGCTGAGCACAGCATGCTGGGCTAAGTGGGTGGAACAAGTCCAGCAGGCTGACCATAACTCGGGCAAAGGCACCATTGGCCACAGAGGTTTCCAGCTGGGAATGTGACACCTCAAGGATCCTGTGACACCATCATGAGGGCCCCACCCTCCTGGCCTCATCTAACCCTCATTACCTCTCAAAGGCCCCATATCCAAATACCATTACATTGGGGCTTAGGGCTTCAACATATGAATTTTGGGGAACACAATTCAGTCTATAGCAATTTATAAAGAAAGTGTCTAGAGGTCAAGGGGAAACATGATAGGAGATGGGATGGGTTGTGAAGGCCTTTTTAATGAAAATAGTTAGGGCTTTCCTTTATAGACAAAACGTAGTCACTGAGCACCTGTTCTACTATATATTAGCTGGGTGCCCTTGAGCAGTTTCTGTATACCTCTTCTTCCTGTTATAAGTATAAATTAATACTACCATCTGGGAGTGATAACAGTCAATAGGATAATGCAGTAATTTTGCAATATGAGAGGTAGAAAATTCTGTTGAACCTTATTATTGGGGGACTCAAACTAGTTTGAAAAAAGATGCATCAACTAAGAGCTAGAGATGAGGAGTTATAGATGGGGAGAAAAAGGCCGCATCTCAATACCTGCTATACACTAACCTGAGTTTCAGGCACTGTGGAGGAAGATGGGGCTGAATGAAATGGCGATTGAATAAGGGAAAAGACTGTCCTAGAAAGCCAGACTCTTTATAGAGGTGCAATGGCTTTCCACTGTTGCTAGTCCCTAGATCTTCTACATTGCTTTTTGGTTCCCTTAATCCTACCTATTAACATTTGTCTCACCTCCAGATGGTACTTTCATGAAAAATACAGCCTATTATAATTTGTCAATTAAAAATAATATCCATATAATAGGTTTATTCAATTCCCCCAGATAATACTTCTTGAATAAAGGAAAAAGAACCTGTGGGGACTTTTATAGTATAGGCCTAGATTTCAATTCTCTCATAAATGGGATGTGCTGGGGATATTACAAACTCCTGACAAAGCTAAACACCTTTTCTTGCCTAAATGGGTCCTGAGCTTAGGCAGTTTAGAGAATTGACTAGGCCTGTTAGACTATGGTATGTTTTTTACCTGCTAATATCAGGCATTGGGCAAAGGGAGGGAGGTGTACTTTAGGGCAAAGATGGTAGGAAAAGCAATGTATTCAGAGTGTCTCAAAAATCCCAGCTGAGGGTGCCATACATTTCTTGCTAGGATCTTGCTGCAATTTAACATAAGATTCTTTTAAAATCATATTTCATTATTAATCAGTTATGATTAAAGATATATATATTTTCAATCAAAAACCCCAAATCTTCAATGTAGTACAACCCTGCACTGTGAATTAAAGATGGTGTTTAGGCCGGGCGCGGTGGCTCATGCCTGTTATCCCAGCACTTTGGGAGGTCAAGAGATCGAGACCATCCTGGCTAATATGGTGAAACCACACCTCTACTAAAAATACCAAAATAATTAGCTGGGCATGGTGGGGCATGCCTGTAGTTCCAACCACTCAGGAGGCTGAGGCAAAAGAATTGCTTGAACCCAGGAAGCAGAGGTTGCAGTGAGCCGAGATTGCACCCCTGCATCACTGCACACTCCAGCCTGGCGACAGAGCAAGACTCCATCTCACAAAACAACCAACAAACAACAACAAAAAAACATGGTGTTGGTGTTTAGCACTCTGACCAGTCTTGGTTCAATTTAGCTTCACTGTTGCTGTTTCTCTCTCTTCATATTTTTACTTCTTTTTTTATGGAACACGATAAACACAAGTGTTTTCTTGGAGCAAAATGTGGTTTTATTTCAACCACAATTACAAGTCTCCAGAAAGGCCAATAAATAAATAAATAAATAAATAAATAAATAAATAAATAATGAGGAAAAGGGAGAGTGGAACTTATTACATTTTATTAGTTCTGTATCTTAGACTTAGTGCTCATGATAATATTCATGACCTCACTGACCTCACTAGCAACTCATTGCAGCCCCAAAATCTAATCTTTAAAGTCATATTGAGCCATCTAACAGTAATTCATAGGTTCACCTTGGGAGGCAGACTCTTTCTTGAGGCAGTAGTATGTAAGTCCCTGCTACGTTGAAATTGCATGGTAGGTAGTTTACTTCAAATGCCCCAGGTAACATATACTTTCTCCCCAAGTTATTCTACCTTTAAGGGCCCAGATCAAGTTCTGTCTGTTCCTTGAAGATTTCCCGAATGCTTCTGTCTATACTGATTTTTCTCCTCTCTGAGCTCTCAGTGAATAATTGACTACATTGTCAATATGCTAGATCTCATTTTCTGTTTTTTTTTTCCCAAATAAAAAATCAATGAGTGTTTATTGAACAAAAAAATAATAGGAGAAATTATTTCTGCTCTTAAAAAGCTATGGTCTCCCTGGAAAGGAGAGGTTTAAAACATTTTCAAGAAAAAGCAAGTCACGTCGTAATGTAGGATATGACTGATTGCCAAATGAAGGATTCAGACAAACACTAACTAGACCCATTTGGATGATGAAGGGCAGAGAGCAGTTGAGACTGGGTAAGAAGAGATGTTTTACAAAGCAGATAGAATTTGAGTTTGATCTTAAAACGTGGATAAGATATAGACGGAGAATGCGGGAAGACTACCCTAGTTAGAAAGTGTATGTTTCTTCATATGTTCAGTATTCATTTGGCAATGTCTCTAGGTTCCTCACCAAGACTGCAGAGTTCTTTATTTCTTCTCTTCTAAAGGCAATAAGAAAGTGTTTAATAATATAGATGTATACATATTAGGTATCAATAATTTTGTTTCCTCCTCTATCCTCTAATCCTACCATATATCTGACAAATAACTAGGCACATAATGTCCAATACAAAAGTTATTCCACTAACAGAAATTAGATGATTCATAATTTCATTTCTAAAACTGGTTTGTTAAACTTAAAGTTGAAATGTTTTATTAAACTGTGATATAAATAAATGTACTGGCTAGAACATTACCACCCCCAGAAAACTCCTCTGGCATTTTCTATTAATTACTGGGAGGATAATTCTTTATCTCTACTGAATATAATGAATATACCAACATCACATAAGGAGGCATGACTCCTTATGTGTATAAAAGTTTTTTTTTAAAAAAAGTCTTTGTCCACCTTCTCACTTCTCTGTTACAGTTCTTGAAATAATACAAAGTATCTTTTCTTTGGGTCCCAAATTAATCTAGAAACCATAGATTGTCTTCTTTATCATTTTCAGTTTTCTTGTCTACTAAAATACAGAAAACTTCTTGAAGACCTGAAAGTTGTGCTTTCTCTTTCTTCCCCCTCTTTCTGTCTTACTGGTAAAGGGCAAGAGAAAGATGATCTTTTCTCTAAAAACATCTCTTTTTAGATACATCAACTACTGAAATACTTTTCTGTTTTCTCCTGTCCTTACTGTCTTTAGGCCAACTCCAAAAATCTCATAATTCTATAATAATTAAAGTCTGAGCCGTCGCATAATAGTTTTTGTGCTGATCAGTGCTCAGTTTATATGCCTGTCTGACTCCCCACTGAAGAGACAGGGACATCTGTGTTTGTTCTTTTTCAGTTAATTTGTCACATAACAGCTGGGATAGGCATAAGAAAAAAGAAGTAGGGATTCACCACATGGTTGATCTGATAGCTTTCCCCGGAGTTCTTATTACGAGAAAACAGAGGAGGATGATATGCAGGTTAGGCAGAGGAGCTGGCCCGAGCACATGGGCCACTTTTAGGTTGAAGAGAGAAATCTCATCCTTTTGTGTGTTGGCCTGAAGTTGGACAGTGGTATATCTTATAATTCTTATGAGTATGACTTCCTCTCCCTGATTATGAAAGGACCAGCTAAACCTGAAATTTCCCTGCAGCTACTAACCTGGATTGTTTTTCCTCTAAGTTCCTCTATGATTTATCATTTGAATATTTTTCCATACTTCACTTTTGCTGTCCTTCTATTTCCATATGCATACTCCTACCTGTCCTAAAGTTTAGAAAAATTACCTATGAGATACAGATAAAGTTTAATTGTTGAACAAAAATGTAGATTAATGTAAAAACCTATCTCCCAGGAGTTAAAATACTTCATTTCAATTTCAGATTTACCACGAACTGAAAATCTTGGCAGAGTCACCAACCTTTTCATTTATGAGTTGCAGTTAAAAATACTTGTCCTACTTCTTGAGGTTTTGAGGTTGGATTGAAGAATATGTATATTTCAATACTTAGAAATGTTTATAAAACACATAAGCAAGGTGTTAATTACTGTAGACACACACCCCAAATATTATTTCTTAAAGGTAACAAGTTACATAATATTTAAAAGTTCTTAACTTTTCTATTTTGCATCACAGAAAAGGTCACAGCTGAGGAAATAAATGATGGGTACTTGCAGAACTACAATGGGAAGATGCTAAGTTTCTCTTTGATTTACAAAACTTGTTACTCTTTTAGTTTCATCCTTTTAACCAAAAGATTTAAATCTTTCAATGTATACATTTTTGAGGGCCAAATGAAAAATAAAAGACATGTTACCTGACATTAAGGGTTGTACATGTTGACAAGACAACGTGCCTACAAAAAACAGAGCTCTAGGAAGGTGTGTATTTCCAAACCATGTACAACAGAACACTGGTATGCCACAAAATTCGGTTGATCCTATCGGTATTCTGTATTCTAAAATCAATATATTCCTGCTTCTAAAAATAAGTAAGGAGTTTCTATTTCAAGTTGTGACTAGAGCCCAGCTCCCTCATAACACCCCAATAAAATGAGAGCATATAAATCTATAGGAACAAACATAATAGAGAAGGCACTATAAAAGGAAAATATATTTTAATATATCATTTGCAGAAAGAAAATATGCAGTCTGTTACCAGATTAAATAAAGTTGTATCCAGAATAACTGAATCTACCTGCCTGGTAGAATCCCAGAGTAGTCTTAACTCAGTGTGAATGGGTGTCATTGAAAGTGGAGGGGAAATGGTATTGGAGTAGAGAGTGTGAGGGTATCTAAAGTACAGCTAGAGCCATTCCCCACTACCCAATGCTTTCTTCCCCTCCCTATCCCATCCTTGTATATGGGAAACAAATAGGCCAGCCATATACACTAGTCAAAAACCTATGCTCTATGTAATTTGTCTGTTTGCTGACATTGGAAGGCATACAATAAATTTGAATTTTTAGAAAAGGCAGCCATGAGAAACTCAAAAAGGATAATATTCAGAAAAAAAATAGATCATGATATTATAGTATGGAAATAGAAACAGCTTAGATATTTTAGTTTCCAACGATGTAGTTGAGAAATTTGCAGTGCTTTTCTATATCTCTTAATAGAGTCTCATGATATTTTCTGAGAAAGAAATGTGAGATTCAGTAAAAACAGTGACTTCTTGAAGGTCAAATGGTTGCTAAGCAGAGCATTCTGGGTTAAAATCCATGTGTTAGCGACTCCACACCCATCCTTGGCCCCACTACTTACTACCAGTGTGTCCTAGAGCAAGTAATTCCCTCTAAGCCTCATTTCCTTAACTCTAAATGGAAATAATTATGTCACCTACCTCAGGGAGCTGTTGGAAGATTTAAAGAAAACAATGTACACGAACCATTTGGTACACTAGCTGACACTTAGAAAGGACTCACGTGTTAATAATTAGCAGATTTCTTTTTTTTTCCAGTACTATTTTCTTTTTATTATTATTATTATTATTATTATACTTTAAGTTCTAGGGTACATGTGCATAACGTGCAGGTTTGTTACATATGTATACTTGTGCCATGTTGCTGTGCTGCACCCATCAACTCGTCAGCACCCATCAACTCGTCATTTACATCAGGTATGTTCTTTATACCAAAACATTGGATCAGAGACGATCTAGCTTACCATAAGAGTAATTTTTGCTTACAAAACAATATAATATTTTTAGATTTTCCAAAAATGTTTTCCTCTAATGTATCAAAATATAAACTAGAATATTCTGAATGGTAAACTTCCTCTTTGCTTGCTTATTTGATATACATACATCCACACATATATATCTGATTTGTTTAAACTGTGTGTGTGTGTGTATGTGTGTGTGGAGTTAAAACCAGGTAGACAAGTCATACAAACAGAAACAAAAAACAATTCAGAGATATTTTTGTACATTGGTCACTGAGGAAACATCTATTTTAATATACTTTCTATGGCTCTTCTCCTTCATGAAGGCTAAAGGATGAAAGTTATAGAAAACTTGCAAAAATAAGTATTTATGTTAAAGGAATAATTAAATTATTTGAAGCAAGGTTTTAAGATTAAATATTTCCCAAATACATTTCTTCACTTTTACCATTTATAGGGAGTTTAAAATAATGAAGTTATATTTCAAAACAACTGGTTTAATTCAGAGACACACACTTTAAAGAACATATGCTATTATTTAAGGCAGTTTACATGTAGTTACCAGCCCCCACACGACAATACTGTAAATTGTTTTCATTCTGGGCATAAAGTTTAGAGTGTAGTCTCAGGGGAAAGGAGATTACTGAAACTGCCAACAGTATTTAGCAGTATTGTAGGAAAGGTACAGAGAGAATGACTGGATCTCTGCTTGGATGGAGACAATATCTGGCCAAGAACGCAGAGCCTAAGTGCACACATCCTGTCCTCTCGCAGTCATCTCTGAAAGCTACTTAGAGCAATAGGCAGAGCCAAAGGATAGACCAACAAAAAGTCTCTGCTCTTTCTTGCCAGTATGATCATGTCCCAAACCCTGTGAGTTTCTTGGATTAGGGATGCTAAGATTTATTTCATAACCCAAAACCAGGTCTAAGAGAAACCATGTGAAGGAAAGAAACTTGCTGCTTCTTAAGCCCTGAAAGGAAGTCACGGAAGCCAGAAGATCCAAGATTTTCTATGGCCATCCTTCTAAATAGGATTAAACACTTTCCTTCTTGTCCTCCTCATGTTAGCCAGAAAGGCATATGTCTAAATGACAGAGAAACCCTAAATATAGTGATGGTGACGTTTACTCTAACAATGTCATTGAGTTTGGCCTTTCCTTGCCTTCATTCTCAGTATTTCTCTTTTCTGGATGTCAGGGGATTGATTGGATAGGGAGCAGAGCCCAACATGAACATGTTTATCCAAATAGAACAAGATTAGGGAGAGACATCTGTCTTTATATGACTCCTCTCTTTCTCATTATCTTCTACTGCACAAGTCTGGTATATGCACCCAATACAAACATTTGGGTTGGTGAGTATCTTAGTCTATTTGAGTGGCTATAACAGAATACGATAGACCAAGTGGCTTATAAACAACAGAAATATATTTCTCACAGTTCTGATGTCTGGGAAATCCAAGATGAAGACATTGTGAGGGCCTGCTTCCTAGTTCATATACGGTGACTTTTCCCTGTGTCTTCACATGGTAAAATGGGGAAGGCAGCTCTCTGAGATCTTTCTAAGAGTGCAAATCCTATTCATGAGGGCTCCACTCTCATAATCTAATTACCCCCCGCCCAAAGGTCCCATCTCTAATAGCATCACATTGAGGATTAGGGTTTTAACATGAAAATTTTGAGGGGGACATAAACATTCAGTCTTTAGGAGTGAGATTTTATATACAGCTGTAAATGTAAACTTTGGTCTTATTGACCAGTTCGTATGTTTCTCGAGACATTAAGACGTACCTTTCAATCCTTTTAATTTCCTTTCATCAAATTCCTGTCATTTAAAAAATTGACATAAAACTGTGCTATTTAAAATTGCTTTTTTCAATGCTTAAGAATACCAGCAACAATTAGAAAGCAACGCACATATTTTTGCCTGAAGAACATATTTTATGTCAGAAAATGGCCTTTTTGCATGTTTTTTTTCTGTTAGCAAATAAATAATTTCAGTCGTTATGCTTAACATCAGATATTGCTCATTATTACTGTTTGATACTGTGTTTCTTCCAGTCTGCACTAAAGCCACAAGGTAAAGCAGCTTTTGCATAAACTAGGTCAGTCATATTCATCTCCAATTAGGGGTTAGGGTTTTTTGAACCATTGCTTTTAACTTCAGATAAAGTGGCAGAGAAAATAATTTCTTGCCCACTGGAAAGCACGGAAGGTAGAATTTGCTACTTCTACTTATTTTCTCTGGGTGACGAGAGAGGGTTAGTTATCAGGCTTAAACAAAATAACCGTGATCAAGGAGCTTATTTAGGAACCAGGTTGAGCATCTTGATGATATACTGTTTTTGTTTTGAATTTTAAGGTAATGTTTGTAATAGTTATTAGGTATAGTTGCACATAACTTTGGTCATTAAACCAGGTAAAAATTTCAAACATATACAGATCTATAAGCCCACAAATTTAGATGTATAGTGAGACCAGAGACATGTTCTCCCTGGTGGGAATGATGTAAATAGAAAACTCAGATTGGAATTCTTAAGTGCCTTTGCTCTCCAACTCGCCTGTCAAATCAAAAATCAAATCAACAGGCATGTATCAGTTGCCTGCTGTGTCCTATATATTATCTGGGAGCTTTATATTAGGCAGTCATATAATTTTTGTATTGCACATTGCCTCTACTTATTTGATGTACAACATGTACATTGCAACCTCATTAGCTTAGACTCTCCCATACTAATTTTGAACTGAAATAGAAATGACATATAAAATAGATTATTTAAAAAATAAGTAGTTTGGAATTTTTTTTAGCATTGTAAAAAGCACTGTTTATAGTTAATGGACCAGTTGAATGAGGCTTTCATTCAACAATTATTTACTTAATAAATGGCAGGCACTACAGTAGGCATTATGATTATAGAGGAAAGACAAGGCCGTGTCCTTGTGGAAAAACTAAAATATGCTTTAGCTAATCAATAAGGTGGTGAGCACAAAGTTGCCAATTGATGACAGTCATTTTGTAGAATCAGCCTTAACATACCACTACCAACAACAAAAAAACTATTCATAAAGGGAAACTTCTAGCCTAGCCAACTAACATTTTTCTTTCAGTTAATTTATGTTAGTGGTAACTGTTTGTCAGAGAATAGGGTCTGCAGTCTTTCTTTTATAGACTGAAAAGTTGATGAACAAAAAGGTTGAATGACTGATCCTTCAGTTATTGCTGCATAAAGTTTAACCTCCAGTTAGGAGAACTTCATAAGCAGCCTAATCATGAGGCTTTAAAGCTGTATTGACTGTGATGCACACTAAAAAATAAATTTCTGTAACAACTAGGTACCACACATGCATATTATTGGAACAAAATATCCATGAAAAATTCACACTTAGCACATACAATATGCTTAAATACCTTCTGTCTTTTTCTATTTTATTTATTTATTTATTTATTTATTTATTTATTTATTTATTTATTTTGAGGCGGAGTCTCGCTCTGTCGCCCAAGCTGGAGTGCAGTGGCCGGATCTCAGCTCACTGCAAGCTCCGCCTCCCGGGTTCACGCCATTCTCCTGCCTCAGCCTCCCGAGTAGCTGGGACTACAGGCGCCTGCCACCTCGCCCGGCTAGTTTTTTGTATTTTTTAGTAGAGATGGGGTTTCACCGTGTTAGCCAGGATGGTCTTGATCTCCTGACCTCGTGATCCGCCCGTCTCGGCTTCCCAAAGTGCTGGGATTACAGGCATGAGCCACCGCGCCCGGCCCTATTTTATTTTTTAAATAATGTTGGTTGCAACCCAGTACATATATTTCACAACCCACCAGTGAGTATTAATTCAGTGACTAAAAAAGGAGATAAATATGTTCCTGTACATGGAAAAGTAAATATGGCAGTTTCTATGTCTATATTTTTATTATGATTTATTAAAATGTTACCATTTTCTTGTAACGTGTGTAAGGTTTCACAAGTGATTGTAAATAATCCTAATTCTTTCCTGTGACAAGTTGCTTAAGTTATGCAAAATTTGTTCTTCATACTTGGAATTCATTCAGCACCTATTTCAGCATTTCTCATAATCTCTTACAAATGATGTTCATGGTATATATTTTTTGACTTTCTTCATATTTTCTAAGAATCTAGCACATTTCCTAGCATTAAAAGGAGTGTGTTGAATAAAGGAATGAAAGAATGAATAAATTTTAAGTTTTGCCTTCCATGTTTTGTTGGGTGAACTGCACAGTAAATTTGCCTTTGAAGGAAAATTGGACTGGGCTAAATGGAGAAGAGCCTTGAGAAGGGGAAGCATGAGCAAAGACTTGGAGATAGGAAGAAGTACTCGCAGGCCATTCATATATGCACGTTGGTGAGGTGGGTCCTAGGACTGACAGTGGATGAAGGAGCAGAACATAGTAAAGATAATATTTGGGGTGGGAGTAAAATACGGTGAGGAAGGTAAATGGGGCAAGAAAAGAGAAAGTTAAAGCTAGATATGTTGCTTACTGTTGAATGCTTGATTCTGATTGTCCCGTATTTAACATACCAGCCTGCCTAGAGGTATTCAGTGGCTATGTGATGAAGCTGCCCCATTCCTATAATGCGACTATTAAGCTATTATCATCAGGGCTGGCAGAGCAACATCCACTGATGTAAAAAAGATTTTGGAAAATATGGGCCTCATGTACTTAGAATCAGTACGTAGAAAGTCATCCTTTAATCATCTTATCAAAAATAGGTCAACACGTTAAGTTTGTATATTTTATAGCATTTAATCAAAATGTATAGTTATGTTGTTTAATTTCTTCTGACATTCCATTAGATGGTAAGCTCCATGAGGTCAAAAACTCTGTTATATTCACTGTAATTATTCCTCAGGAATAAACACAACACTTAGAACTCAGTAGTTGCACAATATTGAAAAAAGTGAATAAATGGAATGTGTACACAGATACATATCACAAAAGAAATGGGAGGCTAAGCATATATAAGGTTGTGTGCAAGCCTTTTGTTTTGAGTTCAACTGGAAAGCAAATATCCCCTCACTGAGCAAACACAACAGAAATTTTGACGTGATTACAGCAAGTCAGAATACAAATGGTCTATTCTAGCATCTGCTGAGTGGCTTACAAGGCTGCCAGCAAATCCATTAGAAACTCCGCTTATCTTCCATAAAGAAGAGGAAAAAATTGCTTAAGGCTGAATTGTTTCTTATAAGATATTATCTGGAAAAGAAATGAATTTTTCCAATTAACTGTATGGTAATTTAAAAAAAAATTTATAAATTCAACATTTGATGTATATGTCCATGCTTTCTATTCCATACTTGTACTTTCAATAAAGAGCTTTGCTCTGTTTTATGAAAAGTCTTTATCCCATGAATGTCTTTTGATGAAGTGATCTTCTTGCTATTTAATATAATTAATATTAGAAAATTATAGAAAGCATCATAACAGAGAGGTAAAACACAATGCTTTGGAGTGAAGTATATGAGGTTTGAATCCCAGCAGTGTGATTTCATGCAAGTTATTATCCTTTCTGAATTTCAGTTTCTTCTTCTGATGAATGGAAGTAATAAAGCAATACTGTAGCATTGTTACTAGGATGAACAAATAGCATATGTAAAGTCTGGGGCATAAACTATGAAACAAGCCTGTAGGAGAAGGTATCAAAACAATCTTAAATTTTAATTTCAGTTTTTAATTAGAAAGCAAGAAATAGTGGGAAAGAGGAGCAGGGAATTAGCATTTTTTGAATACTTCTAGTAAGAGGCACTTGTTAAAGTTAGTTCTGTTTTTTTTTTCTTTCTTTTTTTTTTTTTTTTTTTTTTTTTTGAGACTGAGTCTCACTCTGTTGCCCATGCTGGAGTGCAGTGGCACGATCTCGGCTCACAGCAACCTCCACCTCCTGGGTTCAAGTGATTTTCCTGCCTCAGTCTCCCAAGTAGCTGGGACTACAGGCGCATGCCACCACATCAGCTAATTTTTTGTATTTTTTTTAGTAGAAATGGAGTTTCACTGTGTTAGCCAGGATGGTCTCAATCTCCTGACCTCGTGATCTGCCCGCCTAGGCCTCCCAAAGTGCTGCGATTACAGGAGTGAGCAACCACGCCTGGCCAAAATTACTTCATTTAATTAGTCGAATAGTACCTTTCTCCGATTTTCTGTTTTTCTTTACTTCTGGGATTCCTGTTTGACTGATACCTCTCCTCATTCTATCTTCTGTGTCTCTCAACTTCCACAACTATTAATATTTCTTTAAATGTTATAAAATCTCTTTAAATGTTCTATTTTGTTTTTCTTTTTCATCTAGGTTTGGTTCAAAAATGAGCTCTTTATTATTAATCTGCTGCTTAATTCCTCTAATGACTTTTAAACCTTATTTATTTCTCCAAGTTTCCTTTAATGTTCACATTTGTCTTACATTTAGACTACTTTTTTAGAGCAGCAAATCATTTAAAATATATTTATTTTAAAATCAATTGCTCTCTCATTGAAATATATTAGTGTATTCTCCTCTTTTATGTTTTCTTCTTTTTTGATCAGCTGCTTCTCTTTATGCCTTGTAATGTTTGAGTTCAAATTTATTTTTATATCCAGACTTTTTTCTGATGCAATCTCATGTGGCTTGGAGTGCGAGACTGGCCTCTCATGTGCATTTGTGTTTATATTTTCTATACTTGTTTCTTGGTTTTGCATTTTGACACCAAGAGGTTGGTACAAATTGAAGTGATAAATTTTCCCAAAGTGTTATCTATTTAAAAAAAAATTATTATTAGAGACTTCAAACAAAATCTAGATTCAAAGAAGCTAAAAATACCTTGTTGCAAACTTTTCCTAGTGGGTGGATCCCTTGGACCCTGAAAGTGCTACTTGCAAAGGATAAACAAAGCCAGAGCTCCTATCCTTAAAACCTCATCTTCTATCATTGAAAGAGCATTAATACATTTGTGCTAGCCATAACCATGTTCCAGAATAAGTAAGACCCCCCCCCCAACCCCATACTTAAATGGGATATATGCAACCTCTCTCTCTCTCACCTATTTTGTATAAGTCACTAAATTCTTCCATTACTTTCCTCTATCATGAACCCCCCAATGAATGTAATGGTAGTATAAGGGCTATCAGATACCTAAAATTTAAATATCTTTTGAGATTGACTCAGAAATTTGGGGATCATTTTATTTTGATTATTATAATTTGTGCTAATGTCAAGAACCATATCATGAATAAACAAAATGACCTGGCTTGTAATTATTCTTAAATAGACTTTTATTTTTCAAGAAGTGTAAGCAATTTGGGAGCAAAAAGTTACCTCAAAAAGAGCAACTCGGCAGTGTTTCTGAGTAACCAGTATATATATTTAATTTGGTCCCCCCCCCTTTTTTTTTTTTTTTTTTTTTTTGCAGTCTCTCATCAGTACTCGAATTATGGATTATAGAATCTTAACTCCAAATGATTAATCAAAATTAAAGGGGCAATCTTTATCTTTAATATTGTCCTGCCAAATACCTTTTTTTAGGGGAATCTTAAAAGTAAGAAAACGTTAACAGATAGGAGGGGAATTTCTGTTTTGTTTCATAATTTTAACCTTTATTTTAGATTGAGGGAGTGCATGGGCAGCTTTGTCACATGGATATATTGAATGATGCTGAGGTTTGGGGTAAGATTGAGCCCACCACCCCAGTACTTAGGGTAGTACCCAATAGTTACTCAACCTCCTCCCTCTCTCCCCCATCTAGTTTTCCACAATGTCTATTGTTGCCATCTTTATGTCCATGAATACACAATGTTTGGTTTCCACTTACAGTAAGTGAAAATGTGCAGTATTTGTTCTTCTGTTCCTGTGTTAATTAACTGAGGCTAATGGTCTCCAGCTGCAACAAAGTTGCTGCAAAGGACATGATATCAATCTTTTATTGTGGTTGTATAGTATTCCATAGTGTATATGTACCACATATTCTTTATCCAATCCACTGTTTGTTTTGTTTTATTTTGTTCCAGACAGAGTCTCACTCTGTTGCCCATGCTGGAGTGCAGTGGCGTGATCTCAGCTCACTGCAACCTCTGCCTCCCGGGTTCAAGTAATTCCTGTGCCTCAGCCTCCCAAGGAGCTGAGATTACAGGCAGGAGCCATCATGCCTGACTAATTTTTGTATTTTCAGTAGAGACAAGGTTTCACCATGTTGGCCAGGCTGGTTTCGAACTCCTGACCTCAGGTGATCCACCCACCTCAGCCTCCCAAAGTGTGGGATTATAGGGGTGAGCCACCGTGCCCAGCCTCCAATCCACTGTTAATGGGCTGCTCCTGGGCTGATTCCATGTCTTTGCTACTGTGCATAGTGCTGTGATAAACACATAAGTATGTGTCTTTTTGATAGAAGGATTTGTCTTCTTTAGAATATATACCTAGTAATGGGATTGTGAAGTTGAATGGTAGTTGTGAGTTCTTTGAGATATCACCACAGTGACTGAGCTAATTTACATTTCTACCAGTAGTGTATAAGCATTTGGGGGGTGGGGAGGAATTTTGATGTACCTGTACCTAAAAGAATAAAAGCCATTGCCCAGAGAACACAGATACTAAAAATAAATGACACTTTAACAAACAAGAAATCTCAGACTTTTAGCTAAACTACTGTTAATTTCTGAAGAGGGAAAAGTTAGGATTCTTTGTTATTTGCTTATATTTATTTATAATTTGCAAAGATGAATTCTTTGTTTCTGTAAGAAAGGCTTCTACCATAATTAAAGTCATCAAGCAACTTACAGATTTCTGTATTTCTCTAAATGTTACTCAACACTGAGGAATTTAGCATGGCTTATACATTTCAAATGCTAATGGTCACAATCAATATAGAAACCCTAGCCTGAAAGAACATTTAACTAAAAGAAAAGCAAATTTATAAATGGAAAAGCAGATGTTAACAGGAGTTTGAACTTTACTCTTACACATGGAGTTGAGCAAAGAAAGTGTGGTCTGCAGACAGTGAATGAGGAAAATAAAACCAAAAACTCCTCGCATATCTACATCCACAATCATATTAAAAATTTCCAGAGCTTTGATATCAAAATTAAAGTTTCTCCATTAAAATAATAAAAATAATGAGCAATTGCAATGCTATTATAAATAGGTAATTACTAATATTAACATGCTGTCAAAGCTGATGTGAATATAATTAGCATAGACATTTTGGAGAATACTTGGCAGTACTTAGTGAAACTAATTATGTGTATTCCCCAGAACCCTGAAATTCCGCTCCTAGGTATTCACGCTTCAGAGAAACTGTCACGTAGAAGCACAAAGAAACATACAGAACACTTATTGCTAAGATTGGAAGCCAACATGTTAGTCATTCCAGGGAAGAAAATAAGTAAAATGTGGCAGATACCTAAGATAGAATACTATACAGAAGTGAGAACAAAATTAACTAGATATGCAGTATGGGTGAGGTCTTCAAAACATTGTTACATGCATTTTATTTCATGCAAGAAAGTGAGAAATAGAATGATATATCACAAGTATATATGAAATTTAAAACATACATAAATCAATGCTATATCTTATTCATGTACACACATTTATACAAATAAGCATATACAAATTGAAGATAAATACACTAAAGGGTAAAATCTCCTAAGATAGAAACAGGATTTGGAATAGTAGAAGGGAAAATGGTATAATGAAATAGAAAAGCTAATGAAGACATAGCTTTTCTATTGGGACCTTACCCAGATTGCAATCAATACCATGTAATAAATTAATCATTAAGACAATTTTGTATAACATGTTAGGAATAAGGAGACATTCAATATATACAAGTCTTCAAAAATAAGGGATTACTAAGTAACTATGAAATAAGTTACAAACAAAAGTCAGGTATAGTGAGTGTTCCTGCCTGTAGTACAAGCTACATGGGAGGCTGAGGTGGGAGTCAGGTTCACAGTCCTCCAGGTAAGAGCTGTCGTGATCTCATCACAGAGAAAACTCAGCAGAAGTTTGTGGAGTAATGGCAAATCTGGCCTTCCCCTCCCTCCCTTCCCTCACTCCCTTCCTCCCTCCCTTGCTCCTTTTCTTCCTTCCTTCTTTCCTTCGTCTTGCTCTGTCAGTCAGGCTAGAGTACAGTAGGCCTGTCAGGTCTCACTAAACCCTTAACCTCCCAGGCTCAAGCCATCCTCTCACCTCAGCCTTCCCCGTAGCTTGTACTACAGGCAGCTACCACCACACCTGGCTGGTTTGTTTGTAGAGATGGAGTCTTACTATGTTGCCCTGACTGGTCTTGAACTCTTGGGCTCAAGTGATCCTCCTGCCTTGGCCTTCCAAAATGCTGGGATTGCAAGCATGAGCCACTGCACCTGGCCAGTATGTACTTATCTTAACTTTTCTCTGTGTTCTACATTTAATGAAAAATGCATGTATTACTATAGTCATACAGAGGGAGGAATATGGGGAAGAGCATACCTGAACCACTCTCTTTTAGGGACCGCAAGACTTTAATTAAAGACCAAAACCATTATGAGGCCAAATATATTTTATGCCCAAAACAGAAGGAACAAGAAAAAGCTCTTATTAAATTTTGAGAAGTATTACCTTTTACCTTAAAAAATAACCGAATGAAAATCTATATACTTAACAGTGTATCTAAACTAAAAGTTTGCAGATACACTGCTTTGCAGTGAGCACTCAATCCCTGGAGGATATCAAGATTAAAAATGATTGGAGGTGCTTTAAACCCATGAGTGCTTCTCCAAAATTAACTGAAAGTCCTAGTTGTTCAAAGTATTTTTATTCATCAGTTTCTGGGTTTTTAGTTCTTTAGCTTTTAATGATTTTGGGGGAGAATAATATTTTTTGCTGCTGGGATCAGAACTTTTAATTGATCGGGATGCTTAATTTAAATTTCTAGCACTAAAATTAAAAGTCAAAATAATACCAGAGTAAGGTCTTAGGATAAAGTTTTACTAGTCAGAGAATCTCAAAATCATTGTCTTCTTTGAAGAGAAAACATGAAAGTTAACAAGGAAGGCATAGGTAAAACATGAATGAAAAGCTTCTAGGGTGTTTTAGAAATTTCAAATGAATTTCACTCTTATTTTGAGGCCAAATTACTTCAAGTAGCTTCCTTAGAAATTGTCATCATCTTAGAGAACCAAAGGAAAATAGAGAAAACATGTTGAACACATGTCTCGCTCCTTTGACTGAACTAAAATTAGAAACATAACAGAAGAATAAAGTTTTTCTTTAATTTGGAACTTGGAAAGCATTCAGTATGCTGTATGGTCATGATCATTTTGTTTAGAAGAACACTTCTGTTTAGGATATATATTTTTAAATTTAATGAGATGAGGTTATACTGTTATGGGAATACAGTTATGTGAAGGATACATTAAGGGAGAGGACTGTCTTTAAAATCATCTCTTCTCTGCCGCACCGTCCTGGCAAGACAACAGCTCTGTCCTGTGTAACTCACTGAGTTCTCTCTACATCAAAGTGCTTAAAACCAGTCACCCATTTTAGTAGCATGCAACTAAACAGATGATCCACCTGCCTCCAAGATATAATCAGGAGTAACCCATTATATGCCTGTCTGTTTAACCCCCTCAGCCCTGAAAGGCACAATTCATGGGTCATCTTTCATTCATTACCTGCACTCCATATAGCTTTGTGCAGCCTCTGCTCTGACTCAATCTTACATCCAAACATTACATTCTAATTTTTTTCTCCATAACTCACAGTCTGTAATCAATAAAGCCCTTTGTATCCTCAACCTTTTATCGTGAGACTCTAATCAAAATTCAGCTCTCCTTTGAGGTCTCTGCTTGCCCTGCAGAATTCTCAAATGGCGGTTGTATTTTCTCTCTCACCTCATGTGGCACTGGACTTAGAGATTGAGTAGATATAGTTTTGGCTCTTCACTGCTCCTTCAAGACAATTTTTCCTACTTCTTTCATATGTCAACTCCATTGGAATGCATATGATTAAACAAAACCCCATTAACCTTCCTTGCTGCAGTCATCTGCTCTCCTTCTGGTAATTGCTCCCACTCCTTCCATTGAAGATTTTAGTGTCTGCTTAATCCTCTTTCACCACCACTCCTGTCATTATAATTGATGACTTCAATATCCACAAAATGATCCTTCCCATATTCTGGGTCTCCTCACCTCCAATTATCTTGTTTTCTAATGACATCAGCTAACCCATTTCTATGATTAGACCAAAGCTATTGCCATTTGCAATAACAGCATTCGTTTTATAATCTCCATTTTCAATGTTCCACAGGCAGACTCCCCTTTCACAGTGCCTCCCTTTATTTTTGTTCTTCCACTAGACCCTCAAATCCATTGACACACCACATTAGTGCTCTACTTGATTCATTTCCTCACATTCTTCCTTATAAGGCTTTGCTTCAATAGACCAATCACAGATATCTCACTCATCTTTGTTTTCCCTTTCTTCCTTCAGTCATACCAACTTGACAATACCTCCACACTGACTGACCCACCTTCTTAGTACCTACAATTTAACTGGAGAAAAATATCCAGGTTGACTGAACTCGCTTAATATTTTTATTTTTATTTTTATTTTAGTAACAGAGTCTCTGTCGTCCATACTAGAGTGAAGTGACATGATCACAGCTCACTGTAGCCCTGAACTCCTGGGCTTGAGCAATTGCTTCCACCTTAGTAGTCTCCTGTATAGCTGGGACCACATGTGTGCACCATGACATCCAACTGATTTTCTATTTTTAAAATTTTTTGTAAAGACAGGGTCTCACTATGTTGTTTTCCAGGCTGGTCTCAAACTCCTGGCCTCAAGCAATTCTCTCATCTCAGCCTCTCAAAGTGCTGGGATTTACAGGCATGAGCGACTACTCTTAGCTGAACTCACTTTAAAATTATGACCACAAACCTTTGGTTGGCCACTGGGTTATCTGGAAATCCTCTCAGATTTCCCAAGTCAATTCACTCTCTCATTTTCTGAGACAACTATTTTATATCTTCTCATTTCTCAAATTTTTAACAGTCTTCCTCTATTCTCAGCTAATAACCTTGTTCCATATTTTACTATTAAAAGAAATACAATAAGAAGGTAATGTTTATGTAGTTCTAGCATTAAAACTACCTACTTTTATCTAAACCCATATACCTTGTCTTACTCCAGCTGGAACAGATGACTCTCCATGCTTCTATTTAAGGTCCATCTTTTCCTACATGCAGCAAAGGACATTTCCTCTGACTCACTGACAAATATTCCTCTTGCACTCGATCCTTTTTCGTCTTAGAGAATTAATTTCCTCCTCCCTACTTAATTGTTTGGATCTCTATGTAAAAATTCTGCAATGTCTTTTTTTTTTAAATTCAACTTTTATTTTAGATTCATGGGATACATGTACAGGTTTGTTACATGGCTATATTGCATGATGCTGAGGTTTTGGGTACAATTGATCCCATTATCCAGGTACTGAGCATAGTACTCAATGGTTAGTTTTTCAGCCCTTCTTTCCCTCTCTCCCCTCTTTAGTAGTCCCCAGTGTCTATTGTTGCCATCTTTATGGCTATGAGTATCCAATGTTTAACTCCCAATTGTAAGTGAGAACATGTGGTATTTGTTTTTCTCTTCCTGTGTTAATTCGCTTGTGTCTTCTATTTTAAAAAATTATCTTATCACGATATCTTTATCCAGATACCATCCCACTTTTCTGCCCTCCTTTAGAGAAAATGTCCTAAAATATTGTCTATATTCACTGTCTCTATTTTTCTTTATCTCTCTTTTGACTCTGCTCCAATCAAGATTTGTTTCCATAAATTCATCAGATCTGTCGTTATTGTCACCAAGTAAACTTCACCTTGCCGAGTCCATTGGCTTATCTTTCTCTTATTTTATTTGATAATAACAAAATGCATACTTGACTTCGTCTGGAAATACTTTCTTCATTTAGCCTCCAGGACAATATTACCTTTTTCCTTCTCCTATACTCTGATTGTTCTTTACCATCTCTTTTGGTGAATCATTCTCATCTTCACAGCCTCTCAATATCAGAGATCCTCAATGCTCAATTCTCAGATTTTTTTCTTTTCTATCTACTTTCACCCTATGTACTCATCTAATTCAATTGTTTTAAATACCAACTTCAGCCCTGATCTTTCTCATGAAATTCAGACTCATGTTCAGTCTCTGCACTTGGATGTATAAAAGGCATCTCAGATTCAATCTACCAAAAGTGAAGTCTTGATTTTCACTCTGCTTTTTTCAGTCGTCTCCATTTCAGTAAATGGAAATTGCGTTCACATAGTAGCTTAAGGCCAAAAAACGTAGAATCATCCTTGATTCCTCTCCTTCTCTCACGATCCCCTCTCAATTCCAATCCAATTTAGTGACAAAATGTGTGTGTTCTCTCTTTAAAATCAACCAGGATCTAATTACTTTTCATATCTTCCTTGATACAAAGATACTATTGAACTATTACAACAGCTTATTAACTGGTCTCCATCCATTTGCTTTTATCTCCCTACAATCTATTCTCTCTAAAGAAGCCAGTGTTTCTTTAAAAAATGCAATTCCAATAGAATAGCTTCCTAAGCTCAAAATTTTCCAAAACGTTCCCCAGCTGACTCAAAATAAAATGCAACTTGTTAACTTAACCTTAAGGCCATATGTGATTCATTTATCCATACTCCACTTTCTCCTCTCATACCTTACTGCTAACATTCACCCATGAGCTCACTGCATCACCCATACTACCTTGCTTCCCATTCTTCAAACAACAAGGTATGTTCCTGTCTCAGGCCTTTGCATTTAGTGGGAGCAGTTCTCTGACTCCGTGAATGCTCCTTTATCCCTGTAACTTAATATCTCATTTTATTTTGGTCTCCTTTACTCTTCTGTGAGGTCTTTTCTGACCACCTTATATAAAAGAAGACCACTGTTGGATTCCAACTATCCTTTTATCTTGCTTTTACTTTATAGCATTCAAATTCACTGGCTTTTATTTATTTTTACCATTGGTCTCCTCCAATTAAAATATAAGATTCATAAGGGTAAGAACTTGGTCTGTTTTATTTACTACCATTGCTTATTATCTAGAAAAATACCAGGTATGTAAAAAAGAACTCAATAAATATTGCATGTATGGCATGTATGAATGAATAAATCCAGGAATACCATTTGGCAACATGCAAAATAAACAGCAATTGTTTAATAAAAAACATTTCTACCATTCTTATGGTGAGAATAAATAACAGTGATATTGAAGTCTTACTATTTAAGTAAGTTTTCTTTAAAATGAAAGTAAACCATAGTCTTGGACTTCTACACATAGAAAATGAGACATTGAGTGGCTGTTCAGAGGAAGAAGGGACATTGTAGTCCTAAGTTAGAAAATTTCAGAAAGTCTGTTTGAAAATGGCACTGATAATATACATTTGAAGAAGCCATAGATTGTTCTATAAAATCTTTAGAATATATAGAGAGATTACAATAGTTGTTTAAGGGAGTAAATACTAGAGATAACTGTACTGAGGTTTTTAACCTGTATGATTCATTACATGAAGTTTTAGTGCTTATGAAGGGAATTTCTTTATGAATACTTACCTCCTCATAATTCTAAATATTCTGTACCTTGGACTAAATCTCACACCTCCATTCTTATCCAACAATCTCTTTCACTGTAACTCAATGTATGTATTCCCAGAGGTTATGACACAAAATATATCGTTACTGAAAACTATACCATCCTTTCATGATTCAGTTTCAGGCCCTCCACTCTTAAAACACTGCCCATTCAGTCCATTGATGTTACATCATTTGTCGATCACGCCCCCATTTCTTTACATTCTTCCTTATCTGTTTTAGCTGGAATAGTTTCATTATCAAAACTTCCTTTTATGCCCATCTCCTTCTGTCCTGTCCCTCTTTATTTTCAGTTCTTGTCTTTTGGAAAAACACCAGCATTAGTAAAGGCAACAGTCCATTTTTTCATTGACTACATTTGGGAAGCTGAATTTAATGGAAACACACATGTACACATTACGCTGGCAGGTATTACTTTAAATTTATAATGACCAACATCAAGTGGACCTTTGGAAATGCCTTTGCTGGTCTTCTTGGCTGTATTTTTTTTCTTATCTCACTCATCTTAGATCTTTATTTCCTTCCTTCTGTATATTTTAGGTTTCATTTGTTTTCCTTTTCCATGTTCTTGTTATGGCGTTTTCAATCATGGATTTTTTGCATTTGTAAACTTTTAATATATGCTTTTAAGGCTATAACCTACTCCCCTATAGGGGAGTTTAACTGTATATCACAGGTTTTTATATGCCATATTTTCATGGTAATACTCAAACTATTTTATAATTTCCATTGTGATTATTTCTTTGATCTATCTATTTTTAAAAAGGTCATATATTCCAAACATTAGATGTTTTCTAGTTATTTTTATTAGTTTCTAAGTTAAGTCCCCCTTGTTATACATGATTTAAAGCCTTTAACATTTTCCGAGACTTTAAGGCTGATCACGTGAAACGTTTGTTTAATATGCTGCAGGTCTATTTGAAATGACTTTGTACTTTGAAGTTATTTGGTATTTGTTAAATGGATTGTTTAGGTCTTCTATGACTTTGTCTGTTCTATCAGTTACTAAAAGAGATATGTTAAAACCTTTATGATTTTTCTATTTCCTCTGAAGTTGTATCTAATTTACTTAATATATTCTGAGATTATGGGATGGAAGCATACAAATTTAAAATTGTTACATTTTCTAGTAGACTAAAACTTTTATCATTATGAAATATTCTTATTTTTTTCTGGTAGTTCTCCTTGCCTTAAATTCTACTTTATCTTATGTTAATGTGGCTATATATCTTACACTACCTTCCTTTCCTTTAGAATTTGCCCGAGATATGTTTTTTTCCCAACCTTCTGCTTTTGACTTTTGACTACTTTTTGTTCTGAGTAAAGATGCATTTCTTGTAGTTTCTATGACAGATGCTGTAAGGTTCCATCCATGTTCCTTTGGACAACATGACCATTCCTGTGTATTTCTGCTTATCTTCCAATAGCCAGCATTTGTGTCATGTTTTGAAGAGCTGGCCACAGCCTGAGGGAGCAACGAAAAGATGTTCATGATATGCTATTCAGCATTGGCCTGTGGAATTCTAAACCGTGCAATAAAGCCAGAGAAGTGCAGAAAAAGCATGCAGATTGGAATAGAAGAAATAAAACTGTTCTTACTCACATATGGCATGACTTTCTACATATAAAATCCCAAGAAATCTACAAAAAATATTTCTAGAACAAATAAATGGGTTTAATATGGCTGAAGTATGCAAGAACAACCAAAATTACCTGTGTTACTATAGATGAGCAGTTAATAATTGTAAAATAAACCATTTACAACATTTCCAAACATTAAATAATTGATATAAATATAACAAAACTTGTGTAGGATCTGTATGTTCTAAATTTTTAAAAATTCCAATAAATTGAAGAAGATTAAATAAATGTAGAAACATAGTGTTTATAGATCCGAAGACTGAACATAGTCAATTCTCCTCAGAGTAATATATAGATTTAATGCAGTTGCAATCAGTATCTAAGATTTTGTTTTTAAATATGAACAACAGATTTCACAATTTGTATGGAAAGACAAAATAGTCTAGCCAAAACAATACTGAAAAGGAGGAATAAAGTTGGAGGAATCACATCTGGCTTTAAGACTTACTACAAATCTATAATAATTCAAATGATAAGATAATGATAAAGCAATGAATACCTAGATCATTGAACAAAGTGAAGTAATCACAGATTGATTTAGAAATATGGTCAACTAATGTTTGACGAAGGCACAAAAGCAGTTCAGTGGAGAGAGAGTAATCTTTTTAACAAGTAGTGTTGAAAAAATTGAATATCCATATGGAAGGAAAAGAACAATGACCTACATTTTATAGCTTGTATAAAAATTGACTAGAATAGTCATAGATCTAAATTTAAACCATAACATTATTAAACTTTTAGAAGACTATAAAGGAGAAAAATCATTGTGACCTAGGTTAGTCAAGGAGTTCTGAGGCATTACAGCAAAAGCATAATACATAATAGAAATAAAAAAACCACAATAAACAGGACCTCATCAAAATTTAAAACTTTTGCTCTCCGTAGTTCCTGAGAAAAGAATAAATATTAAGCTAAGGACTGAGAGAAGACATCTGAATATGATATATCTAATGAAGAAATTGTATTAACATAACTCTCAAAACTCATCTTTAAAAAATCAGTAAAAGACTTCAAAACATTTCTCTAAAGAGGGTAGACAGATTGCAGATAAGGAAACTAAGTTGTGTTCTATATTCTAAACAATTAGTATATTCTAAACAATTAGTATAAACTCATTGCAATCCAGATATAGCCCACTTTGCAAAACTGGCTGCCCAAGTTACATTAGTAAATCGGCATTTCAAAGAAATTATAACTATTTGACAAGGAATTTCACATGAAGTTTTAATATTCAGACTTTAAAGCAAAATACAGTGCTAAATTACAGAATTCATAAACACAATCTTTGGCTTAATAATTGAACTTTTGAGTACCTATTACAGTAATGATGAGAACTAAGTAAAGACTGATGAAGCACACAAAAATCGGGGAACAAAATATTCTTGCTTTCCTCTGCTGAATGTCACTTTCCATAAAAATTGAACAAACTGTATTCCGGATTTCATATTTTAGGTTGCATATGCACGTCAGAAATTTTGTGTAATTTTCACAACCAATACTACTTTAGTAAACATATTATTTCATCAATGCTTTTAAGAATAAATAGCAACATGGTAATTTTTTACTCAGTTCTCATTTGCTTACAACCCTTTTGCATATATGACTCCATGGTTTCTGACGAGAAATCCAAAGACATTTGAATCATTGTTCCCCTCTAGGTAATATGTTATTTTTCTTTGATTGCCTTCAAGATATATGTCTTTAGCTTGTCTGCAGTTTGATTATAATGTGTTTGTGCATAAATTATTATGAGTTTAGAAGTTTGGTGCTCGCTCAGTTTAAATTGATAGGTTCATGTCTTTCACCAAATTTGTGAAGTTTTCCTTTGCTATTTCCTCAAACATTTTTTTCTGTATTGCAGTTTTTATTCATCCCTCCTTAGACTATAATAATGTGAATATTTATACTTTGTTATTGTCTCACATGCTCATTTTAGAATTTTTTTTTCTCTCAGTTCTGAATGAATGCTTTCTTGACCATGGCGATTCTTTATTTTTATTTTTATTTATTTTGATTTCAGTAGCTCAGGGGTATAAGTGGTTTTTGGTTACATAGATAAATTGTATAGTGGTGAAGTCTGGGATTTTAGTGCACCTATCACCTGAGTAGTGTACATTGTACCCAATAGGTATCTTTTTCCTCCCTCAGCCCCCTCCTACCCTTTCTCGTTTCTGGGTCTTCGATGTCCATTATACCACTCTGAATGCCTTTGTGTACTCATAGCTTTGCTCTCACTTATAACTGAGAATATGAGGTATTTTGTTGATTCCTGAGTTACTTCACTTAGAACAATGGCCTCTAATTTCATTCATGTTGCTGAAAAAGACTATTTCATTCTTTTTTTATGGCTGAGGAGTATCCATGAATGATACTTTTTATTGACCTATGTGCAAGTTGTTTGGCTCTTACTTTTATTATCTCCAGTTGTCTACTGAACTAGACTTCTAAAATTTTTTTTTCGCTCTTAAAATTCTATTTGGTTATTTATTCTTAATATCATCTCTTTGAAATTTTCTTGCTTTGTTTCAAAAGTGTTCACTATAAAATATTAAAGCGTATTATAGCTTTTTTAAAGTCCTTTTTGATATAGTTCTGATATCTGTGTCATCTCGGCATTGACATCTGTCATTGTCTTTTTCTGGTTCTTAGCTTACTAAGTAATTTTAGATTGTCTCCTGAACATTTTGAGTATAATGTTATAAAATTCTAGGTCTGCCCAGGCATGGTCATTCACACTTACTACCTCAGCTATTTGGGAGGCCAAGATGGGATGATCACTGGAGCCTAGTCTGGGCAATATAGCAAGACCCTATCTCCACAAAGTTTTAAAAAGATTAGCCAGGCCTGGTGGTCTGTGCCTGCTGTCTTAGTTACTCAGGAGGCTGAGATGGGAGAATTCCTTAAGCCAGGAGTTCAAGGCTGTAGTGAGCTCTGATCACATCACTACATTTCAGCCTTGGTGACAGATCAAGACCCTGTCTCAAAAAAGAAAAAATTCAAAGTCTTCTTGAAGTCCTGTGGGAAATTTTAATTTATTATTACTTTTAAATTTTGCGCAGGCCCTTGGTGTGGTTAGATTCAGGCCACAAGTTTTGACTAGCCTTCTGTGATTATAGTTTCAATGTCAGTTTCATTTTCAAACTTTTTGCAATGTTTTGCTTATCTGTTCCATGGTTATACTGCTCAGTGGCCATTTGGGGACCTGAGTGGTAGTCTATTCCATTGTTTACTTCTCAAAGTCTATGGGATGCTGCTAAGATCAGATCCATGTATACGCAGCTTGAGAGTGAGGCTGAAATTTCAAAGACAACTTATGGGGTCACTTTCATGAACGTTTTCCTCTTTTATCCTTCTTCTGCTTTATAGTTCTGCAATCCTTTCTTTTTCTTTGCCCTTGCCAGAAACCTGGGATTTGATTTGCCCTAGTCTATCATACATTTCACATGATTGTGCCTGCATCTTGCACTATGTGATATCAGGATACACAGAAATAAATAGCAATGAAGATTTCATTTATCCATTTGAAATCACAGCTTTTCTTATAAGAAAGATTACTCTCCATAAGAAAATTAGGCTCTTGTTGGCTCCTGTCTCTGCCGTTGTTGGTGCCACCACTGTTGGTGATTGCTTCAGGGCTGAGGTGAGAAAAAATAGAAGAAAAAATAAAAGAAAAATGGAGGAATTTCATCATCTTTTTATCTCCATCACAGTGTCATATGCACAAAAGGCATTCAATATGTGTGTGATGAATCAAATATATTAGTTTATTCATCTAACATATTGAACAAACATGTTTTGAACAGAGATCATGTACTATGCCATGCACTGAGATAATTTTCACACATAAATGAAAATGAATTTCATTCATTTTTTTTTCTGACTATTGGGAGACCCTTTTTCTCTGTTTGAGCCAGAACTAGAGACCTTTCCCTGGAGCTGCCTCTGTTAGTTTTGGATTGTGTTGAGTTGAGATTGTGAACACTAGAGGGCAAAAACAAAAACAAAAAACAAACAAACAAAAAAACCCCCCAAAAAACCAGAGAGATAAACTCATAAATAGTTTGGTGGTACTTTCAATTCCAGTTGTCTAAATCTAGCAGATATTATTTACTCTCTATTCCTTAAATAGCTACTTCATGCATTCTGTTCGGTTTGCATAGCTGTATTTAGTGAAAGAGACAGGATAGAATGGGCTTACTCTTTCTCACCCAGAAATAAACTACCATGCGAAACCCTAAAATTTTTTTAAGTGTATCAGTGTTGTTAGTATCTTATTTTTACATCATTAAAACTTTAAAAGGATGGAAATGGAGGAAAGGCATGGAGATTTTTATTTTGGTGTTGATTAGCTTTACTCTAATACATAAATTCTTTCATGCTGTAAAATTAGGAAAAACACACTGATTATTTGAGGGGCAATCATACCAACATTTGCCTTCTCTTTAGATTCTTTAGATTTAGCTCATCAATCTGAGAAGCCCAGCACTATCTGCTATCCTTATGTGTTTGGAATTATTTCTACAGAAATAAGTTAGTGATGGTAACATAAACTCCAAGAAGAATGCTAGCTGCAAAGCATCTAAATAACTCTTTATAGCTTAAACCTTCAGTTATTTTACATGTGACAATTAGACCAGTGCATGGCGTAGTACATGAGCTGTAATGAATGTTCAAAACATGTTTGTTCAACCTGTTGGATGAATAAACCAATACATTTGATTCATCAAACACGTATTGAATGTCTTTTTTGCATAAGATACTGTGATGAATGGAGATACAAAGATGATTAAAGCATGATCCCTGAAATCCAGGGACTCATAGAGTAGGAAAGATAGACATGTAAATAACTATTATTATAGGGCAGAACGAATCAAATAAGAAAGATGTTGGGGAACTCATCAAAAGAAAATCTGAATGGGGTATAATATTTCTATTGAATGTCATTAAAATAACACATAAAACCTAGCTGATTAAAGTCAACATAATTTCATGGAAAAAAATGTTGAATTTGGAGATAGGAGAAAATGAATTTCTTTTCCTAGTTCTGCTACCATTTGTCTCTTGTCTTGCAGTCCATATACTGTCTCAATTTTCATCTCCATATCTGAAAAAGAGACAGCTTATCCATATGGTCGCTCATAATACAAATGTATTTTGTGATGCATAAATGCTCCATCAAGAATTAGTAAATATTGATGTTTTGATATATTCATTTCTGATTTTTAAAAAGAATATAAAACATCACAGATAGAGCCTCCAATCATTCCTTCCCATCTTCTTTCTACACAGGGAGTTACTATTTTTATGTTGGTTTATATATTTCTGGTTTAGCTTTAAATATTTTGACTACATTTTGGTCTGTCTACATTATTGTGTCATATATTTTTATAGTTTACATAACCTTTTGGTTTATTTTAAACAGGGGTTGTGCTCTGTCACCCAGACTGGAGAGCAGCAATGCAGTTACAGCTCACTGCAGTCTCAAACTCCCTGGCTCAAATCCTCCCTCGTTAGCCTACCAAGTAGTTGAAACTGCAGATGTGCACCCACCATGCCTGGCTACTTTTGTTTGTTTGTTTACTTATTCATTCATTCATTGATTCATTCATTTTGTAGAGATAGGGTCTCGCTTTGTTGTCCAGGTTGGTGTCAAACTCCTGGCTTCAAGCGATCATCCCACCTTAGCCTCCCACAGTGCTAGGATTATAGGCCTAAGCCACCACGCCTGGCAACATAATTTTTATTACACTGTTAATATCTTTTAGTAGCTTGCTTTTTAGAGCGATGAAACTTCATTTTTTCACTGAAATGTATACAGTAGAGATATATTCCTTTGGGTACATATAATCTAATTTCTCAAATAGCAATACTTTATAAGAATATACCATTATGTGTATTTCTACCGCCTGTGGATTAACATTTAAATTTCCTTACTATTCTTCATTACAAATCATGTATATATTCTTTATATTCCTGGTCCCATATAATGAATTTTCTATCACACATCTAGAGTTGAAATTGCTGAATAGTAGTATATGTATGTCTTCAAGTCTATTAGAAGTCAAAAAACTATTTTTCAAAGTAATTTTACTGTCAGTGTTTGAGAATTGTGATTTATCCAAATACTCTTACACTTTTCTGACTTTTAAAAATAACTTTGTGCATATCATATAGTAGTTTATCTGCTATAGGCTTGGGATTAGCATTTCTTATTAAAGTCCCTTTCAATTTCTGGTTTGCTAAGAATTATTTGTTAGGTGTTGGCTTTTTTATTTGGTTCATAATAATGTTTTTGCAACAATTTATAAATTTTTAATCAAATTATTTTTTGAAAGTATCAAGATAATCAGAAAATTTTACCCTCTTAATATGTTTCAACAGTGGATTATATAATTAAATTTTCTGAAATTAAATTCTTATAATCTTGAAATAATCCTTACTATGTATATGAGACATTGCTAGATTTGAAGAGCTAATATTTTATTTACAAATTTTGTGTCTATATTCATCAGTGATATTTATTTCTAATATTATCCTTGTCCAGCACCAAAGTTTCAGTGGTCTCATAAAAAATATTGGGGATATGTTTATCTTTCTGCTTTCAGATAAGTTTTGAAATTGGAGTTTATCTGTTTCTTGAAGATTTGGAAAAATCCAGAAAACCATCAAAACCTGTTAGTTTCTTCTGAGTAGAACTGAGATGTCTGTTTTACTGAAGTCATTTGGAAATGCATTTTATTTTTGGAAATTTAGTTTTTCACTAAAATATCCATGTTTACTGGTAGGAAGTTATTTGCAAATCTTTGTTATTTTTAACTTTTATCTGCTGCCTCATTACTGAATATATTGTAGTTCTGTCAGCCTTTAAAATGTAAATACAATTAATTTCCTATTATTTTTGTATGTTCATCAATCTCAAAATAGGTTTGTATATTTTACCTTTGTTTCAAAGAGCCAGAATGTTATTCTTCTGTTCCTCTGTACTACTAATTTTTGCAATTTATTTCTAATATTATCTTTGCTATTTTTCCTCAACCTATATTTTAAAATATACTTGTTATTCTTTTTCTAGCGTCGACTTTAATGCTTAGGTTGTAAATTGAGGGTTTTTTCTTTTTAAAATACATAGATATAAGGTTTTAACTGTTTATTCATAAGTTCTTTTAATATGATACCTAAGAGCTAATAAGACTAAATTTCTGAAGAACTGTTCAGTTGCATCTCAAAAACTTGAACTGTATATTTTTCATCAGTGATAAGTACTTTATATATTTGATTATAAAATTTTCTTTGCATCAATAGCTACTTAGAAGTGTATTTTTAATTCTTGTATGTAATATTTGGAGGAAGATACTTATTCATTTCTAATTGTATTGTGTTATCCTCAAGGAATGTGACTGTATAAACAAATTTTCTTATATTTGGTGAGGAATATCTGAAGAGTTTCTCATATTTGCTCCATGGAAGAGAAGACCAATATGCCATCTAAGTTTTGGTTCAGATGTTGAAATAGAGAATACTGCACATGTGCCAAAAGGAAAAGATATTTAATATGTTAGTTATGCAATGAGGCCCTGGAGACAGAAAGGCAGCCACATGAGCAGGTTAAAAAATACCTTGAGAGAATAAGGAGAAGCATGACTTGAGGGTCCTACTGTTTCTTTGTGTAAGCACTTCATTAAAGATGAGTTCTATACACACACACACACACACACACACACACACACACACACACACACACAGAGTTCTCATGGAGTTCTTTTGTAAGCCCTGTATGGCTAACATGTCTTTAATGGCCAATTGCGCATTAACTTCTGACACAACCTCAAAGATATTCTTGTATAAATATTTAGATTAATTTGCCAACTTGAGATACTGCATCTCTCAGGGCCTCTTATCAGTGGGTGAACAAGGTCTAAGCTTTTAATTTTTGGTGGTAATATCTTTCTATACCTGAAACACCAAATAGAATGAGAACAATTTGCTGTGTCTGTCAACCAATGGGTGTACATATTTACTCACTTTTCCCAAAAGTTGGAGTTCTCCAAGTGCCTATTTTTTATGCAGAAGGCTTAATACCAGTTCCCTCACGGTATTGAGGCCATGGATCCTGTCCTTCCTTTGTTTATTAAGCTCCAGTCACATTTGCTGACTCCTGCATGTGGGCACTCATAGATCAACTTATATTTTTGGTTGTGATTTCAGTTTTTCTTTCTGAAACCAGTAGTTTTTATTTTAGCTTTTGTTAGTGTAACCACTTTAATATACTTTTTTTTGTTCTGTTCTATCGTGTGTGCGTGTGTGTATGTGTGTATGTGTCTGTGTGTGTGGTACGTGGTGTTTATTTTTTTATTTTATTTTATTTTTAAATTATATTTTCAGTTCTAGGGTACATGTGCACAACACGTAGGTTTGTTACATATGTATACATGTGCCATGTTGGTGTGCTGCACCCATTAACTCGTCATTTACATTAGGCATATCTCCTAATGCTATCCCTCCCCCCTGCCCCTCCCCACAATAGGACCCGGTGTGTGATGCTCCCCTTCCTGTGTCCAAGTGATCTCATTGTTCAATTCCACCTATGAGTGAGAACATGTGGTATTTGCTTTTCTGTTCTTACAATAGTTTGCTGAGAATGATGGTTTCCAGCTGCTTCCATTTCCCTACAAAGGACACGAACTCATCCTTTTTTTATGGCTGCATAGTATTCCATGGTGTATATGTGCCACATTTTCTTAATCCAGTCTGTCACTGATGGACATTTGGGTTGATTCCAAGTCTTTGCTATTGTGAATAGTGCCGCAATAAACATAAGTGTGCATGTGTCTTTATAGCAGCGTGACTTATAATCCTTTGGGTATATACCCAGTAATGGGATGGCTGGGTCAAATGGTATTTGTAGTTCTAGATCCTTGAGGAATCGCCACACTGTTTTCCACAATGGTTGAATTAGTTTACAGTCCCACCAACAGTGTAAAAGTGTTCCTATTTCTCCATATCCTCTCCAGCACCTGTTGTTTCCTGATTTTTTAATGATTGCCATTCTAACTGGTGTGAGACGGTATCTCATTGTGGTTTTGATTTGCATTTCTCTGATGGCCAGTGATGATGAGCATTTTTTCATGTGTCTGTTGGCTGTATGAATGTCTTCTTTTGAGAAGTGTCTGTTCATATCCTTTGCCCACTTTTTGATGGGGTTGTTTGTTTTTTTCTTGTAAATTTGATTGAGTTATTTATAGGTTCTGGATATTAGCCCTTTGTCAGATGAGTAGATTGCAAAAAATTTCTCCCATTCTGTAGGTTGCCTGTTCACTCTGATGGTAGTTTCTTTTGCTGTGCAGAAGCTCTTTAGTTTAATTAGATCCCATTTGTCAATTTTGGCTTTTGTTGCCGTTGCTTTTCGTGTTTTAGACATGAAGTCCTTGCTCATGCCTATGTCCTGAATGGTATTGCCTAGGTTTTCTTCTAGGGTTTTTATGGTATTAGGTCTAACATTTAAGTCTCTAATCCATCTTGAATTAATTTTTGTATAACGAGTAAGGAAAGGATCCAGTTTCAGCTTTCTTCTTATGGCTAGCCAATTTTCCCAGCACCATTTATTAAATAGGAAATCCTTTCCCCATTTCTTGTTTTTGTCAGGTTTGTCAAAGATCAGATGGCTGTAAATGTGTGGTGTTATTTCTGAGGACTCTGTTCTGTTCCATTGGTCTATATCTCTGTTTTGGTACCAGTACCATGCTGTTTTGGTTACTGTAGCCTTGTAGTATAATTTGAAGTCAGGTAGCGTGATGCCTCCAGCTTTGTTCTTTTGGCTTAGGATTGTCTTGGCAATGTGGGTTCATTTTTGGTTCCATATGAACTTTAAAGTAGTTTTTTTCCAATTCTGTGGAGAAAGTCATTGGTAGCTTAATGGGGATGGCATTGAATCTATAAATTACCTTGGTCAGTATGGCAGAATATTGGTTCTTCCTATCCATGAGCATGGTATGTTCTTCCATTAGTTTGTGTCCTCTTTTATTTCACTGAACAGTGGTTTGTAGTTCTCCTCGAAGAGGTCCTTTACATCCCTTTAAAGTTGGATTCCTAGGTAGTTTATTCTCTTTGAAGCTGTTGTGAATGGGAGTTCACTCATGATTTGGCTCTCTGTTTGTCTGTTACTGGTGTATAAGAATGCTTGTGATTTTTGCACATTTATTTTGTATCTTGAGGCTTTGCTGAACTTGCTTATCAGCTTAAGGAGATTTTGGGCTGAGACAATGGGGTTTTCTAAATATACAATCATGTCATCTGCAAACAGGGACAATTTGACTTCTTCTTTTCCTAACTGAATACTCTTTATTTCTTTCTCTTGCCTGATTGCCCTAGCCAGAACTTCCAACACTATGTTGAATAGGAGTGGTGAGAGAGGGCATCCCTGTCTTGTGCCAGTTTTCAAAGGGAATGCTTCCAGTTTTTGCCCATTCAGTATGATATTGGCTGTGGGTTTGTCATAAATAGCTCTTATTATTTTGAGATACATTCTATCAATACCAAATTTATTGAGACTTTTTAACATGAAGGGCTGTTGAATTTTGTCAAAGGCTTTTTCTGCATCTATTGAGATAATCATGTGGTTTTTGTCTTTGGTTCTGTTTATATGTTTATTGATTTTCATATGTTGAATCAGTCTTGCATCCCAGGGATGAAGCCCACTTGACCATGGTGGATAAGCTTTTTGATGTGCTGCTGGATTCGGTTTGCCAGTATTTTATTGAGGATTTTTGCATCGATGTTCATCAGGGATATTCGTTCATCAGGGATATTCTCTTTTTTTGTTGTGTCTCTGCTAGGCTTTGGTATCAGGATGATGTTGGCCTCATAAAATGAGTTAGGGAGGATTCCCTCTTTTGCTATTGATTGGAATAGTTTCAGAAGGAATGGTACCAGCTCCTCCTTGTACCTCTGGTAGAATTCGGCTGTGAATCCATCTGGTCCTGGACTTTTTTTGGCTGGTAGGCTATTAATTATTGCCTCAATTTGATAGCCTGCTATTGGTCTATTCAGGGATTCAACTTCTTCCTGGTTTAGTCTTGGGAGAGTGTAAGTGTCCAGGAAATTATCCATTTCTTCTAGGTTTTCTAGTTTATTTGCGTAGAGGTGTTTATAGTATTCTCTGATGGTAGTTTGTATTTCTCTGGGGTTGGTGGTGATATCCCCTTTATCATTTTTTATTGCATCTATTTGATTCTTCTCTGTTTTCTTCTTTATTAGTCTTGCTAGTGGTCTATCAATTTTTTGATCTTTTCAAAAAACCAGCTCCAGTGAGCTGAGATCCGGCCACGGCACTCCAGCCTGGGCAACAGAGCGAGATTCCGTCTCAAAAAAAAAAACAAAAAAAAAAAACACACAACAGCTCCTGGATTCATTGATGATTTTTTGGAGAGTTTTTTGTGTCTCTGTCTCCTTCAGTTCTGCTCTGATCTTAGTTATTTCTTGCCTTCTGCTAGCTTTTGAATATGTTTGCTCTTGCTTCTCTAGTTCTTTTAATTGTGATGTTAGGGTGTCAATTTTAGATCTTTCCTGCTTTCTCCTGTGGGCATTTAGTGCTATAAATTTCCCTCTCCACACTGCTTTAAATGTGTCCCAGAGATTCTGGTATGTTGTATCTTTGTTCTCATTGGTTTCGAAGAACATCTTTATTTCTGCCTTCATTTTGTTATGTACCCAGTAGTCATTCAGGAGCAGGTTGTTCAGTTTCCATGTAGTTGAGCAGTTTTGGTTAAGTTTATTAGTCCTGAGTTCTAGTTTGATTGCACTTTGGTCTGAGAGACAGTTTGTTATAATTTCTGTTCTTTTACAGTTGCTGAGGAGTGCTTTACTTCCAACTATGTGGTCAATTTTGGAATAAGTGCGATGTGGTGCTGAGAAGAATGTATATTCTGTTGATTTGGGATGGAGAGTTCTGTAGATGTCTATTGAGTCGGCTTGGTACAGAGTTGAGTTCAATTCCTGGATATCCTTGTTAACTTTCTGTCCCGTTGATCTGTCTAATGTTGATAGTGGGGTGTTAAAGTCTCCTATTATTATTGTTTGGGAGTCTAAGTCTCTTTGTAAGTATCTAAGGGCGTGCTTTATGAATCTGGATGCTCCTGTATTGGGTTCATATATATTTAGGATAGTTAGCTCTTCCTGATGAATTGATCCCTTTACCATTACGTAATGGCCCTCTTTGTCTCTTTTGATCTTTGATGGTTTAAAGTCTGTTTTATCAGAGACTAGGATTGCAACCCCTGCTTTTTTTTTGTTCTCCATTTGCTTGGTAGATCTTCCTCCATCCCTTTATTTTGAGCCTATGTGTGTCTCTGCATGTGAGATGGGTCTCCTGAATACAGCAGACTGATGGGTCTTGACTCTTTATCCAATTTGCCAGTCTGTGTCTTTTAATTGGACCATTTAGTCCATTTACGTTTAAGGTTAATATTGTTATGTGTGAACTTGATCCTGTCTTTATGATATTAGCTGGTTATTTTGCTTTCTAGTTGATGCAGTTTCTCCCTAGCATCGATGGTCTTTACATTTTGGCATGTTTTTGCAATGGCTGGTACCTGTAGTTCCTTTCCATGTTTAGTGCTTCCTTCAGGATCTCTTGTAGGGCAGGCCTGGTGGTGACAAAATCTCTCAGCATTTGCTTGTCTGTAAAGGATTTTATTTCTCCTTCACTTATGAAACTTAGTTTGGCTGGATATGAAATTCTGGCTTGAAAATTCTTTTCTTTAAGAATGTTGAATATTGGCCCCCACTCTCTTCTGGCTTGGAGAGTTTCTGCCGAGACATCTGCTGTTAGTCTGATGGGCTTCCCTTTGTGGGTAACCCGACCTTTCTCTCTGGCTGCCCTTAACATTTTTTCCTTCATTTCAACTTTGGTGAATCAGACAATTATGTGTCTTTGAGTTTCTCTTCTTGAGGAGTATCTTTGTGGCATTCTCTGTATTTCCTGAATTTAATGTTGGCCTGCCTTACTAGGTTGGGGACGTTCTCCTGGATGATATCCAGCAGATCGTTTTCCAACTTGGTTCCATTTTCCCTGTCACTTTCAGGCACACCAATCAGATGTAAATTTGGTCTTTTCACATAATCCCATATTTATTGAAGTCTTTGTTCATTTCTTTTTACTCTTTTCTTTCTACACTTCTCTTCTCACTTCATTTCATTCATTTGGTCTTCATTTGCTGATACTCTTTCTTCCAGTTGATTGAGTCGGTTACTGAAGCCTGTGCATTTGTCACGCAGTTCTCATGTTATGGTTTTCATCTCTATCAGTCCTTTTAAGGACTTCTTTACATTGGTTATTCTAGTTAGTCATTTGTCAAATCTTTTTCCAAGTTTTCAGTTTCTTTGCGTTGCTTATGTAGTTCCTCCTTTAGCTCTGAGAAGTTTGATCAACTGAAGTTTTTTTCTCTCAACTCGTCAAAGTCATTCTCCATCCAGCTTTGTTCTGTTGCTGGTGATGAGCTGCATTCCTCTGGAGGGGGAGAGGCCCTCTGATTTTTTGAATTTCCAGCTTTTCTGCACTGCTTTTTTCCCCGTCTTTGTAGTTTTATCTGCGTTTGGTCTTCGATGATGGTGATGTACTGATGGGTTTTGATGTGGGTGTCCTTTCTGTTTGTTAGTTTTCCTTCTAACAGTCAGGACCCTCAGCTGCAGGTCTGTTGGAGTTTGCTTGAGGTCCGCTCCACATCCTCTTTACCTGGGTATCAGCAGCGGAGGCTGCAGAAGATAGAATATTGCCGAACAGCGAGTGTTGCTGTCTGATTCTTGCTCTGGAAGCTTTGTCTCGGGGGAGTACCCAGCCATGTGAGGTGTGAGGTGTCGGTCTGCACCTAGTGGGGGATGTCTCACAGTTAGGCTACTCTGGGGTCAGGGACCCACTTGAGCATCTGTCCATTCTGAGATCTCAACCTCCATGCTGGGAGATCCACTGCTCTCCAAAGCTGTCAGACAGGGACATTTACCTCTGCCGAGGTTTCTGCTGCTTTTTGTTTAGCTATGCCCTGTCCCCAGAGGAGGAGTCTATAGATGCAGTTCGGCCTCCTTGAGCTGCAGTGGGCTCCACCCAATTTGAGCTCCCCAGTGGCTTTGTTTACCTACTTAAGCCTCAGCAATGGCAGGGGCCCCTCCCCCAGCCTCTCTGCCACCTTGCAGTTAGATCTCAGACTGCTGTGCTAGCAATGAGGGAGGCTCCACAGGCCTGGGACCTTCCAGGCCAGTTGTGGGATATAATCTCCTGGTGTGCCGTTTGCTAAGACCCTTGGTAAAGTGCAGTATTAGGGTGGGAGTTACCTGATTTTCCAGGTGTTGTGTGTCTCAATTTCCTTTGGCTAAGAAAAGGAATTCCCTTCCCCCTTGAGCTTCCCAGGTGAGGCAGTGCCTCGCCCTGCTTCAGCTCTTGCTGATCTGGCTGCACCTGCGGACCAGCGCCAACTGTCCGACACACCCCAGTGGGATGAACCCGGTACCTCAGCTGAAAATGCAGAAATCACCCGTCTTCCATGTTGCTCACACTGGGAGCTGGAGGCTGGAGCTGTTCCTATTTGGCCATCTTGGGTGCACCCCCATTCCTATTGTGGGAGAAAAGATCAGGAAATGGTACTATCCAGTACAATTAAGGTTAACAAACTACAAGAAACTTGGATTAACTTCTTAACCATTTATTTATAAGTATTATTAATGTGGTACCAAAGAGTCTTATAACACTAAGTGTCTTAGAAGTTGAATAGGAATTTTTCTAACCTTTGAAATGTTTGTCCCATTAATTTCATCCTTGTAGGGCAAGATGAAAAGAATGTATTTCAGTCTTAGGATTTATTATGCTGACTTATTTCTAGGTAAGGTATTGATTTACTACAAGGAGGTTTATATACATTTTTCTCTATTTAAATTATCAGAAAAATGCAATTATACAATCTTTTATTAGGCTATTGATTACTATAATTATCACAATTTATTTGCAAGTTATAATGTACTTTCAAATTACAGACAAGTTCCTACCTGTCCAATATTGTCTAAATATAATAGACCATGATATGATTTAGATGTATGATCCCTCCAAATGACATGTTGAAATAAGATCCCCAATGTTGGAGGTAGGGTCTAGTGGGAGGTGTTTTGGTCATGGGGATGGATTCCTCATGAATGGCTTGGCACCATCTCCGTGGTAATGAGTGAGTTCTCACTCTGTGAGTTCACGTGAGATCTGATTGTTTAGAAGAGTGTGGTACCTCCTCCCTTTCCCTCTTGCTCCTGTATTAACCATGTCATACATCTGCTCTGCTTTTGCCTTTTGCCATGATGGTAAGCTTCCTGCGGCCTATACCAGAGACGATGCCAGCACCATATTTTCTGTACAGCCTGCAGAACTGTGAACCAAAATAAGCATATTTATTTATAAATTATCCGGCCTCAAGTATTTACAGCAACACATTGGACTAACCCAGACCACCAATGTTGACTAGTGGACAGCAAATTGGAACTTCTTTTACATGCTTAATAGATTATTACAGGCCCATTTCTCTTTGTTCTATGTATAGAGAAAGAAAATGAATAAATTGAGGAGCTAGAACTTCAGAACTTTTTCCTGTTGTTGGTTCTTTCCCTGTCTTAAACACTTCTTTAATGAGTCATTTATTTTTCTGATGAATTATTTTCTTCTTCTTATTGGGTCTGTACCAGAGAAAATCAGATTAAATTGGATCTATCTGCCTTGCATATATTTTAATTTGGGGACCTTTAGTTAAAGTGATCTAACTTCACAGAGCTTCTGTTCTTCCTTTGTCCCATCCTGTTACCTGGGAGCCCAGGATGGCTGACCCGGGCCGTATGGGAGGACAGAGCCTCAGGATGGTATTAATAAAGCACTTTCCAGGAGCAGGAAACATATTGTGACTATCAACTGCTGGGTAAAACTAATTTGTCTCTCTTTCTGTTTGTCAGCAGGAAGAATTGGTTCTGACTTTGCTTCAGCAAAAGTCAATCAGGGAATCAATTGATATTTATCAAGTACTACATTAGTTGCTGTGTAAATACAAAAAGTATGACACTTAAAAAATCTGTCAGTAATTATAAAACCTAATTAGAACATACCTATCTTAGATATAGCTTAAATAGCAGAGCAATGTATAAGTAGAATTGAAGGAACACCAGATTCAGAGTGTGGAAATCTGGGTCTCTCTTCCACTAAGTCAACTGTGTTCTCATAAGCAAAACCGAAATCTCTCCATGCCTTTGTTTTCTCATCGTGGGGGGGAAAAAAAAATCTGTACCTTTTTTTTCTGATTTTTTTTTTTTTTTTTTTTTTTTTTTGAGACAGAGCCTTGCTCTGTTGCCCCAGCTAAAACTACAGTGGCTCAATCTCAGCTCACTGCAACCACCAACTCCCGGACTCAAGCAATTCCCCTGCCTCTGCCTCTAGACTAGCTTAGATTACAAGCATGTGCCACCATGTCTGGATAATTTTTTAAATCTTTAGTAGAGTTGGGGTTTGACCATGTTGACCAGAGGCTGGACTTGAACTCCTGAGCTCAGGCAATCTGCCTTCCTCAGCCTCCCAAAGTGCTAGGATTACAGGCATGAGCCACTGTGCCTGGCCTATATTTTTCTATTAAGTTGAAAAGTTTTTAAGTTTTGGAAACAATTTTAAATTAAAAATGGAAACAAAAGCAAAATGACCATGAAGACCAAATAAGACTTGTCAACAGGACGCTTTCACCTGGGCAATAATGGTTTGCTGCTTTGCATTTGTGACTCAGCACTACTAATTCAAATTCTCTCTGGCTGTCATGTTTTCAGATTTGAGGCAAATAAGGGACTATTGAAATAAGAAGGAAGCTTGAGGGCACTGTGGAACTAGAATTGAGTGTTGAAGATTAAGACTCAAGTAGACAGGCAAAGGAAAAATTATGGAGCTAAAGATGGGTATGAGCAAAGATGTGATACCAGAAAGATACATAGAGTAGTTTATAATTGGATAAGAGCAAAGGATAACTATTGAGGAACTATGGGAGACCAGGAAAGAGTATCTGGAGAGATATTAGCAACCAAGAAAGTGAGCTTTATAATCTTATCAATGTACATTTAAATCTGAATTATGCCTCTTACTAGCTATGGGAACTTAGATATTTTACTTAACCTCTCTAAACCTTAGTTTCTTCATTTATGAGAATAGTAGTCACACCTGCTTTATATGTTTTCTGTGAGGACAAAATTATTTAAAATGAAAAGTATACATTAGTCATAAATGTTAACCAAAATTAAAATATATAGAAAGGAAACAGATTGCTGAGGATTTTGACTGAATGGCTGTGGGATAATGACGTTAAGACAGAGGAACCTGGACATAAACAGCTAGTAGAAATAATCCAGAAATTAAGATGGATATACCCAAATGAATTAAATTACTCTATTATGAAAACACATGCACACATATATGTTCAATTGCAGCACTATTCACAATAGCAAAGACATGGAATCAACCTAAATGCCCAACAATGATAGACTGTGTATTACTCCATCCTCAAACTGCTAATAAAAACATACCTGAGACTGGGTAATTTATAAAGGAAAGATGTTTAATTGACTCACAGTTCTCCATGGCTGGGAAGGCCTCATGATCATGCCAGAAGGTGAAGCAGGAGCAAGGGCACATCTTACATGGAGACAGGCAAGAGAGCATGTGCAGGGGAACCACCCTTTATAAAACCATCAGATCTCATGAGACTTATTCACTATCATGAGAACAGCATGGTAAAAACTCACCCCCATGATTCGGTTACCTCTCACCTGCTCCCTCCCATGACATATGTGGAGATTATGGAAGCTACAGTTCAAGATGAGATTTGGTTGGGGACACAGTCAAATCATATCAGACTGGATGAATAAAATGTAGTACATATACGCTATGGAATACTATGCAGCCGTAAAAAATGAGATCATGTCTTTTTCAAGGACATGGATGGAGCTGGAGGCCATTATCCTTAACAAACTAACACAGGAACAGAAAACCAAATACCACATGTTATTACTTAAGTGGGAGCTAAATGATGAGAACACATGGACACATAGAGGGGAACAACACACAGTGGGGCTTTTCAGAGGGTGAGGGTTGGGAAGAGAAAGAGGATCAGGAAAAGTAACTAATTGGTACTAGGCTTGATAACTGGGTGCTGAAATAATCTGTACAACAAACCCCCATGACACATGTTTACTTATGTAACAAACCTGCACATATACCCACAAATTTAAAATAAAAAGATATGGACAGTAGAAACTCTGTTGTTTAACCAGTGTCAACCAGCCTTCCTGATCCAGAGGCTTTTATGAAGTGGTATGGTATGGGTTGTGTGTGTGTGCATGGAGGCATGAGTTTGCATGACCAGAGTCAATATAACTATAATTCTGATTGATTTTAGATAAAGCACTATTTATTCCATTCATAAGTCTCCTATACTATACTTGCTAGTGGCAAAAAACAAACAAAACAAAAACTTTGGGATATTGGATTTGATGTGAAGCCAAGTGGCCTTAATTTGTTAAAATTTTGAAGCAGCAACTGCAGTTTAGACTGAGAAACAAAATGCCTCCAGGAGACACAAGAACTATGTCCATTTTGTATGGCCATTCAGGACACATATGGACAATTTTATCCTTTCTCCAATTGGTATGTGCTGAGAAAATACAAACTGAAATATATATTTTCCTAAACAAAAAGGTACCATGGTACCTAAGTCACATACTGTGTTCAACAGATAATTGGAAACTTAGAAATAGCAGCCTTCAATTCTCTGTCACTATCAATTTGGCAAATTGCTTTACTCCCTATGCCTTACTTTACACATATGTGACACAGTTGACATATGAGCTAACTGCTTTTCTTAAAAAAATTGTTATGAAGATCAAATATCAGTTTCTTTATTAAAAAATTAAGGGATCGAATTAACATATTAGCAAGGATATTACAGAGAATGTGACTGATAAACCTCCAGCCTGAGTGGGTTAATACAAGACATGTTTTATGTTTTTATCTTGCTGGAGCAACCATCATTCAAACTAAGACATTTTTTCAAGTGAAAGGGAATATATTAATTTGGGAAAATTGGCACAAAGACCATCCTGGGCAAACCTGGGCACACTTTATCTCCCTACACAGAAGTTGAAAGTAGTTGTTACTGGTCAGCGAATTCTTTTTTTTTTTTTTTTTTTCAAGTAATGAATCAGACAAAAATTTCTCCCAGATTTTGGCTCTGTCACCTTCCATAGGTGAATTAGGAAACCATTCTAGTGACAATGGTATTCTAGTAAACCTAGTAAATCTAGTAAATCTCTCCAAAAAAAAAAAAAAAAAAAGAAAGAAAGAAAAAAGAAATACACCCAAAAAGGAAATGGAAAAAAAGCCCTCATAATAGCATTGCTGATTTCACTAGATCAGTAGCAACATCATGGTCAATTTGAAGCTATCAACATTTTAACAACTGGCTCACAACATCCCCGAATACTTAATAATAGGCTCTTGTGTGTTGGTGGGATCCATCCCCAGCGTGTCACTGACAGAGTGTCTTCTTCATTCCCATCAGCTGTCCCTAACAGGAAGAAGGCATAGACTGTTAGGCATGGAAGATATTTATGTGGGCCAGGCCAGGAAATAGAAAACATAATGTTCACCTGCAATCTACTCATTAGAATTCAGTCACATGCAAGGACCACAAGGAAGCTTGTGACATGTAGTTTAACTGTGTACCCAAAAGGAAATAAAATTGGGTTATATAAACAGCAACTAGATAATTCTTAGTTCTGCGACAAGTACTAAAGAGATTTTTCTGCCACAACTAGATAATTTCTAAGATTATTTCTTGATGTAATATACTATAAAGATATAATTATGAACCTGTACTTTTCTGTCCCCTAATAATACAAATACTAAACCAAATATGTATTTGGGGTGGAGAAATTGCGTGATCATAAGTAATCTAACTTCTATAATGTAGACTTACTATATTCTTGTGTAGAAATTTTAGAAATTGTTGTCTTTATGTCTTTGTAGAATAACTGTATATGTATTCCTCATAAACCAACTAGTAGATTCTATTAAACATTGAAATGTTGTGTTGCAATATGAGAATCAAGGACTATTCAAATTGCACTTTTAGCTTCGATATTTAAATGTAGTATTTTCTACTTGAATCATTTGGTGGGAATGATTGAATTGACATTATCTGTATTTTTATAAAAGATACACAGGTAGCTCTACTAAAATGGCAGTTTGAAGAAATGGAGCAAAATGAGGCCACCACTCATTGAGATAAAGTTCCCATGCATCAGCTTCAAAAGTGAACTTGTTAATTTTGTAGCTAGATCTCTGATGATTTTTTCATGAGACGTATGAGAGAATGCTTAATAAATTACATAAAAATCCTATTTTCTTCAACTTGAATTTCAATCAATATTGATCATGCCATTATTTGAAAGTACTTTGTGTGGGAAAGTATTGAATTGATGGAAGTAAGACAATCGAATATGAAATCTAACTGTAATAGTACCATTATGTTTTCTACTGAACTCATTTTCAGGACATAATTTTTCTCACATAACAAATTCATTTTGCATTTTTTGCTGCTAATTGGTTAATTTGGTAGATAGTATCAAGATATTAAAATGTTAGGTGTTTTCAGATTATAAGTTTCTCTGAAATTTGTCACTTGCATAACATCCATGATATGGTTTGGTTGTGTCCCCACCCAAATTTCATCTTGAATTGTTACTCTCACAATTCCCACATGTCGTGGGAGGTAATAGAATCATGGGAGTTGGTCTTTCCTGTGCTGTTCTTGTGATAGTGAATATCTCATGAGATCTGATGATTTTAAAAATGAGTTTCCCTGTACAAGCTTTCTCTCTTTGCCTGCTGACATTCGTGTAAGATGTGCTGGGCTAGGAATGGTGGCTCACACCTGTAATCCCAGCACTCTGGGGGGCTGAGGCAGGAAGATCACGAAGTCAGGAGTTCCTGACCAGCCTGACCAACGTGGTGAAACCCCATCTCTACTAAAAATACAAAAATTAGCTAGACATAGTGATGTGTGCTTGTAATCCCAGCTACTTGGGAGGCTGAGGCAGAAGAATCACTTGAACCCAGGTGGCAGAGGTTGTAGTAAGCTGACATTGTGCCACTGCACTCCAGTCTGGGTGACAGAGTGAGACTGTCTCAAAAAGAAACAAAACAAAACAAAAAAAACCATGACTTGCTCCTCCCTGCCATCCACCATGATGGTGAGGCTTCCCCAACTACGTGGAACTGTAAGTTCAATAAACCTATTTCTTTGTAAATTGCCCAGTCTCAGGTATGTCTTTATCAGCAGCATGAAAACAGACTAATACAGTACATTGGTACCAGGAGTGGGGTGCTGCTGAAAAAAATACCTGAAAATGTGGAAGCAATTTTGGAACTGGTTAACAGGCAGAGGTTGGAACAGTTTGGAGGGCTCAGAAGATAGGAAATGTGGGAAAGTTTGGAACTCCCTAGAGAACTCCCATTATTAGTCCAAAATACTAATAATGGTACAGACAGTGAAATCCGGGCTGAGGTGGTCTCAGATGGAGATAAGGAACTTGTTGGGAAACGGAGCAAAGGTGACTCTTGTTACATTTTAGCAAAGAGACTGGTGGGATTTTGCTCCTGCTGTAGAGATTTGTGGAGCTTTGAACTTGAGAGAGATGATTTATGGTATCTAGTGGAAGAAATTTCTAAGCAACAAAGCATTCAAGAGGTTACTTCGGTGCTGTTAAAGGTATTCAGTTTTAAAAGGGAAACAGAGCCTAGAAGTTTGAAGACTCAACAGTCTGACAAGATGACAAAAAAGAAAATTCCATTTTCTGAGGAGAAATTCAAGCTGGCTGCAGAAATTTGTGTAAGTAACGACAGTCAAAAGTTAATCAGCAAGAAAATGGAGGAAATATCTGCAGAGCATGTCAGAGGCCTTTGTGGCAGCCCCTCCCATCACAGGCCTGAAGATTTAGGAGGATGAACTGGTTTTATGAACCATGCCCAGGGTCCTTCTGCTGTGTGCAGTCTAGGGACTTGGTGCCCTGTGTCCCAGCTGTTCCAGCTGTGACTAAAGGCAGCCAAGGTACAGCTTGGACTGTTGCTTTGGAGGGTGGAAACCCCAAGCCTTGGCAGCTGACACATCGTGTTGAGCCTGCGGTTGCACAGAAGTCAAGAATAGAGGTTTGGGAACCTCTGCCTAGATTTCAGAGGATGTATAGAAAGACCTGAATGCCCAGGCAGAAGTTTGCTACAGGGGTGGGGCCTTCATGGAGAACCTCTGCGAGGGCAGTACAGAATGGAAATGTGGAGTCAGAGCCCCCACACAGAGTCCCTACTGGGGCACCACTTAGTAGAGCTGTGAGAAGAGGGCCACTGTCCTCCAGATCTCAAAATGGTACATCCACTGACAGCTTGCACTGTATGCCTGGAAAAGCCACAGATACTCAATGCCAGCCTGTGAAGGCATCGAGGAGGGTGGCTATACCCTGCAAAGTCACAAGGGCAGAGCTGCTCAAGATCATGGGAATCTGCCTCTTGCAGCAGGGTGACCTGTATATGAGACATAAAGTCAAAGGAGGTCATTTTGGAGCTTTGAGATTTGACTACCCTGCTGAATTTCAGACTTGCATGGGGTGTGTAATCTTTGTTTTGGCCAATTTATGCCATTTGGAATGGCTGTATTTACCCAAAGCCTGTACCCCCATTGTATCTAGGAAGTAACTAACTTGCTTTTGATTTGACGGGCTTATAGCCAGAAGGGACTTAATTGCCTTGTCTCAAATGACACTTTGGTCTTCGGACTTTTGAGTTAATGCTGAAATGAGTTAAGACATTGGGGGACTGTTGGGAAGGCATGATTGGATTTGAAATGTGAGGACATGAGATTTGGGAGGGGCCAGGGGCTGAATGATATGGTTTGTCTGTATTGCCACCTAAATCTTATCTTGAATTGTAACTCCCATAATGGCTATATGTCATGGGAGGGACCTGGTGGGAGGTAATTGAATCATGGGGGCAGGTTTTTCTCATGCTGTTCTCATGATAGTGAATAAGTCGCATGAGATCTGATGGTTTTTAAAATGGGAGTTTCCTTACGCAAGTCCTCTCTCTTTGCCTGCTGCCATCTATGTAAGATGTGACTTGATCCTCCTTGCCTTCTACCGTGATTGTAGGGTTCCCCAGCCACGTGGACCTGTAAGTCCATTAAACCTCTTTTGTAAATTGCCCGGTCTCATGTGTGTCTTTATCAGTAGCATGAATGGACTAATATAGTCTATAATACTTGACATGTGAGTCCATATGCAATGGATGTGGACTATTTGCTTCCTTAATGTCCATGGTATATGTGTTATAAAAACCAGTTGCCAGCAATAGACAATAGTGATAACAATCACTGATCTAAGGCCAAGATGTTGGAGACTGAGGCCTCACCATCACTTTGTAGCTATGTGATTTGAAGCAAGTCACACTATCCTTTCTGTGACTTAGTTTCTCTTCTGTGAAATGGAGGCTGTAAAATTTGAGTCCATGCCTCACAGGTTTGTAAGAAGGATTAAATAAGTCAATACATAAAAAAACTTTAGTAATAGCACATTGATATAGTTTAGATATTTGTCCCCTTCAAATCTCATGTTAAAATTTGCTCCCCGGTGTTGGAAGTGGAGACTAGTGGGAAGTATTTGGGTCATGGAGGCATATTTGTCGTGAAGAGCTTGGTGATCTCACAGTAATAAGCTCTCATTCTAATTAGTTTTGTGATAATTTATTGTTAAAAAGAGCCTGGCACTTCTCTCCCCCACTGTCTTTCTCCCTCTCTCATACAATGTTATCTTTATATGATGGTTCCCCTTCAGCTTCCACCATGAGTGAAAGCAGTCTGACGCCTTCATCAGTAGCAGATAATGGCACTGTGCTTCTTGTAGAGTCTGCAGAAGCATGAGCCATATAAACTTTTCTTTGTAATTTCCTTTATAGCAACACTAATACACTAAAACACACATGTCCAGTGTTTTATTGCATCGCATTATTGCAAAGCATTATTGTAAATATATTTGCTAGCTGTTGGTGGTGAGATTATTATTAAATACATCTCTTTAATTTTATATCTTTTCTTCAATTATCTGTATTTTTTTACTAAAAGGAGCATTTTCTCATTTGAAAGCAAAAGCAAAACAAAATTATTTTCCCATAGTCTTGATAATTCTCTCACTAAAGGAGCTGAGATTATTTTACTAATTTTAATCCAAAATGAGGTGGAGGCCATGTTTAATATCAATTATTTTAATATATTATAATAATACTTCACAGATCAGATTTCATGTTATTAGAAAATTGACAACTGCAAAATTAGTTCCTGATTTGAATTTTAAGAAAAATGGTAATTGACGTTTTTCCATACTTTTAGCTAAATCACGTGCATCATATTCTGTTTACATTTCTTCTGTCCATAAAATTCCTTTGTCCTATAATCTTTAAGTCATCTTTTAAAGAAAGCTATTTTTAGTTATTATTAGAACAAATATTCAGTGGAATATTGGTTGGGTTTTGGCTTTTTGCTAGGTAGAAACAGCACTGAAGTTGGAATCTGTCACTATGACCTATCACTTTCTGGCTATTCAATTCCTGAGGTCTCAATAGTAAAACAGACTAACAATAGTGAGGTTTAAAAAATATAGGTACAAAGACATTTGTTTCTATTTATAGGAAAACCCTAAAGTGTTGACTGGACACAAAGGCTTTTGGTGCTTCTTGTATTCTTCTCAAATGTGAATCCCATTGTCCAGTAGTATATCACAGTCTTTCTTAGAAGCCTGGATAGCTTGCCTCCTGCTGGAGCTATATAATGTACATGTAATTTTTCTCAGTGAGAAAATGGTAGTTAAAATTATAGTTAGAGCATTTATAACTTTATTATCCACATTAGAGCTAATGTTAGGGTATTTGTCTGGCTAATATTATCATTGTCCACTTCTACATTTATATACCGTGAGAAATTAGCTTTGTAAGTTTGGTTGTCTATACACACACACACAACTAAATAAATAAATTAATAAATAAATAATTAATTTGACACAGAGTCTTGATCTGTTGCCCAGGCTGGATTGCAATGGTCCAATTATAGCTTACTGCAACCTCAAACTCCCAGGCTTGAGTGATGCTCTCACTTCAGCCTCTCGAGTAGCTGAGACCATAGGCATGCATCACTACATCCAGCTAAATTCTTTTTTATTTTTAGTAGAGACAGCTCTTGCTATGTTGCCCAGGCTGGTCTCAAACTCCTGGTCTTAAGCAGTCTTCCTACCTCATCCTCCCAAGATGATGAGATTATAGACATGAGCCACTGTGCCCAGCATGTCTTCAACATTTAAATGTTCTGACAAATGAGGATGTTATAGTAGATGTGTTTGTTCTGTTTCTTTCCATAACAGCCCATAGTTTATGGAATTTGACAACTCCCTGAGATTCTTTTTGAAATGCACATAATCAGGAGGGACCAGGAGGTGAGGGAACAAGGGGTCAAGACTACAAAATGGTTGCAAATGTCAAACAAACATCGTGCAATAGCAATATTAGAATCAGTGATACAGGGACAGTACAAGCATAGAGTTATTGCTGTCAGAAGTGTTCTGACAATCAGATAATGCATATGACAACATTCTGAAAATTATAGAATAGCATGCAGATAGGAGGTGATAGTGTTATTGTTGCATGATATGGTATGAATATTTTGGAATAGGGTGGAGCTGGAGAATAAATGCTTTGGCAGGCAGTTAGTGTGTTGTTTGAGAGTATGAACTCTGAAGCTAGACTGCTTGGGTTTGAATTTTGGAGGCGCCATTTCCTAGCCATGTGATTTGGGCAATTTATTTCATATTCCTGTGACTCAGGTTCTTCATCTCTAAAAATGGTACCTATTTTACAAGGATTGTTATGAGGATTCAATTGCCTAATTTATGTAAGGTAATTTAAAAGGTTCCTGGAATATGGTAATTTTTATGTAATTTTTTTTGCTGTTATTTTTATCTAGTCAAACTCCAAATTATTGAAATTAGAAAATTTAGAGTCTTTTTCCTATCTTTTAATAATTTTCCATTTTAGTAATAAGGGTATTAAACCTTTTACAATTGCATTTGTGGCAAATTTTTCTATCATATAGTGATTTGCCTTTTGTCCTAAAACTTTATGTAGTCAAAATCATTGATCTTTTTAAAGGGATGTTTAAAGACAAAAAACCTTGAAATCACAACAAAATTTCAACTTTGTGTATTTCCATTTATCATTTACACATACTCATTTTTACAGTTATAAACATCCCATGCATACTATTTTGTATTCTGTTAACATCTTATGAAACTCTTCCTTAATTCTTTTTACTCTACATAATCATCACCTATAAGGGCAGCAATATATTGGCTCATATTGGCACTGAACCTTATAGTTGATTTCTCCCTTTCATTTCCTTTAATGTCAGAGTTGAATTTGTGACTGAATTGTAATAATTGTATACAATCCTACTTTTATGATTATTATTACAAAATTTGGAGTACTGATTAGCCATTACAGTACTTTTGTGATTTTGTGTTGTAATATTTTCACTGTGATGGTTAATGCCACAATAAACCCATTTTTCCTTTTCATTGGAACCTCTCTTCAAATAATAAGAAAACCTAATATAGAAGTAATAAGCAAGGAGTTGTTCTGGGTAAAACAGGAGTGAGATCCCAGAGCTCCACCACACCTACCACCTCTCTCACTCTTTCTCTGGTGTCTATAACAGAGACCATGAGTTCTGTGTAACAGTTTTAAAAACCACAAGTCTATAAACACTTTATAATTCATTCTACTATATACTGTAAATATGTTTGTTATTCATACAAGACCATAAGAGGCCTCTGTATTTTTACCATTATTTAGTCCCATAGTAGAATTATTCAGTAAGCTATACTTTAGGACTTTTGATTTGCACTTAAGTACATGTGGTAAGCATGCTGCTGAAGAGCTTTTCAAGTTAATTAAAGAGTCATTTTTATGAGGCTCCATGGAAGAATTTTTCTTATACTTTAATATTTAGTAGGGAGGCCAGAGAGGGGAAATGGGCTTTATTCTATCCATTGGCGTTTTATATTAGGAACAATAAATCTATATTGGTCTGTTTTCACACTGCTATAGAGAACTTCCCTGAGACTTGGTAATTATAAAGGAAAGAGGTTTAACTGACTCACAGTTCCATATGGCTGGGAAGGCCTCAGGAAACTTGCAAACATGGCAGAAGGGGAAGCAGGCATGTTTTTCACAAAGCAGTCGGAGAGGGAAGTGAAAGTGAAGGGGGAAGAGTCCCTTGTAAAACCATCAGATCTCATGAGAACTCACTATAATGAGAACACTGTGGGGGAAATTGCCCCCATTATTCAATCACCTCCCTCCCTCCACACATGGGGATTATATGTCCCTCCCTTGATAGGTGGTGATATGGTTTGACTGTGTCCCCACCCAAATTTCAGCTTGAGTTTTGTCTCCCAGAATCCCCGTGTGTTGTGGAAGGGACCCAGGGGGAGGTAATTAAACCATGGGGCCCAGTCTTTCCCGTGCTATTCTCGTGATAGTGTATAAGTCTCACAAGATCTGATGGGTATATCAGAGGTTTCTGCTTTTGCATCTTCCTCATTTTCTTCTTGTTGCTGACATGTAAAAAGTGCCTTTCACCTCCCACAATGATTCTGAGGCCTCTGCAGCCATGTGGAACTGTAAATCCAATTAAACCTCTTTATGTTCCCAGTTTCAGGTATGTCTTTATCAGCAATGTGAAAATGGCCTCATACAGGTAGGAATCACAATTTGAGATGAGATTTGGGTGGGGACAAAGATCCAAACCGTATCAAAATCTTATGATTGACTTGTCTCTCTGCTTTGATCAGAGTTGAGTTTGTAACCCAACTCTTAACAATTATGTACAATACTTTTTTGTATTAAATATAATACAACATCTTTGTAGTAAATTTACAGGATATTTCTTTACCACTGTACCTTTATTTTTTTACTTTGCCTTGATTCATATTTTTTCTCCTGTGACTTATGCAAGTAATTTTATGATTATTTATCAGGTTAAGTTTCCAGTAATGGATTATTGTGTAAATGTATATAAATATTCTAGTATCTTTTAGTATCTATTGTAGCCTTGATTTGATGGAAGCATCTCCACTCAGCTTCCAAACCAATCTTATTATACATTTTTCATGAATTAAATGCATAAAATGAATCTAATATATTTAAAATGACCAATGAATATAAGGTACGTCTCATGATTGTTGTGAGAATTAAAGGATATATGTAAATTATGTATAATAGCTATTTACTATGTATTAATAAATATTAGCCATTAATAGAGCATTTTCTAGCTAACCACATTACTGGTGTCTTCAGTTGTGATTTAATAAAAGAGATTGAAGGTTATATTTGCAGCGAATGTCTTGGCAATAGAAAACTTATGTTCCTTTACTAATTGTGTCATTGATGTCTTAGAGTCTTTATTGGACAAATGATTGTCTTCTGTGGTACACATTTTAGTCAACTGCATTTTTTAACAACAATCTTCTTGTGCCTGTGCTATAATTGTCCTTGTGAAATGGTCAAGAAATATGGTAAAAAATATATGTGTAAAAATATATGTGTGTGTATATATATGTATATATAAATATATACACACACATATATATGTATTTTAATGTTCATTCATTAACCAAAATACAACAAATACTCAAACATGTGAGTTTTGTAGGGCTTTGTTTGTTGCATGTAATGAATGACATTACCACACTGTTTATTTTCAGCCAATAATTAGCTTTTAATTGTAAAAGGAAGGAATTACTGCCAGGACTTCTATTTATTGAGTTGACTCCATCATTGGGCTTGGGGATGATGCTGTGTTTACCATGGAGTACATGTTATTTACCATGAGGATTACTTTCACACTCAGATAGTTCTAAATGGTAAATTAACTCAGGTAGAGGGTCTCTATTAACATGTACAACTGAGCTAACTGACCACAAACTGAAAAAAAGATATTTAATTTTCCTAGAAACAGATTGAACAATAAAGATGTGTCAGCATTGTTTGAAAATATGTACTCCACTGTATGTGAAATACATTCTATTCTTGTGTTCCTTGTAAGAAAGAAAAAAGAAAGAGAAAAAAGCCCACTTGTTATTTATCCAGCGTTAGAAAATGAATGTGTCTGTGGCTTACTATACTTTAGTTTTTAATTGCCTGTTTGACAGTAAACCTGTTTCCAGAATGCAGTGTATATATTTCATGCTTTACTTTAAGTATGTGCTCCTAATTCCAGATAACAGCATTTAGTTCTTTTTGTTTATATAGTTTATTTTGCATCATAGCATTGTCTATTAATAAAAATCACCATTCAAGAAGATTTTAAGGATCCTTACAGCCTTGTGAAATGTTTGCTTCCTTTGCTCAATATTTTTGAAGAAAGTCCAATTTTTTAAAAAAATATGGTTTTTCTGTATTTTTAAAAAACAAAAAAATCTAGTTTAGATGCATACTTGCCCTGCCCCATCCCTCCCCACCAAAAAAAAGAAAAAACAAACAAACAAACAAACAAACACACAAAACAACGAGTAATGCTCTGGGCCAGAAGTCTTTATTTTATTTTATTTTATTGTATCATTGAAACTTTCAATTTGTTATAAAATCATGAAAAAATCCAGATCCATTAAACATCAGAATAATATGTCAACATGTAACATACATTAAGTATAAGTGTAGGTTATTTAACTTTAGGCTGATTGGTACATCCAAAGCTTTGAGTTGTCTTCCTCAGAATCATATGATTACACACAGTGGCTCTAGAAGCTGCTAGCCACTAGCCATCAAGACAAGGAGACCTAAATGAGCAGCGATCTGAAGCCCTACACCACTGCATTTCTTATTTCTATATGTTTGCTTTTTTAAAGAACAACAACAAAAAATTCCAAAGAGCATAATGCACTGACATTCAATAAAGTTAATTTTACAGATGAAAAAAATGAAATTTAGAAAAGGCAAAAGACTCGCCTCTTTGCCTAGGTCATGACCAGCTAGTGGTACCTACATGCATAGCCATGTATGTTTACTTTCACCTTTAACCTTTTTGCCTAGCCTACTTCAATTACCCTAGATTCACTTTCATTTTATTATTGACAAGGTGTCACATTCTGTAAGAGATCCTGATGGTTGCCCTATGTAACTTTTCCGTGAAATATAGTCATGTGCTGCAAATGTTTCTGTTACCACAAATATGATGGTAGTCCTAAAATATTATAATACCTACCGTATTTTAACTGTACCTTTTCTATGTGTAGGTGTGTTTATATATATAAATTCTTACATTGTGGTAAAACTGCCTACAGTATTCAGTACAGTAACATACTCTACAGGTTTGCACCCTAGGAACAATAGGCTATTCCACCTAGCATGAGGGTATAGTAGGCCATACCATATAGGTCTGTGTAAGTACACTCTATCATATCTGTGTGACAAAATCTCTTAAAGACACTTTTCTCAGAATATATCCCTGTCATTAAGTGTCACATGCCTGTATATGGATTTTCCATTAAGTTATATTTTGTAAAATAAAGAGATGTGATTCACATGCAATGAAATGCACATATCTTAAGTATATAATCTGATGAGTTTTGACAAGTGTATACACCCAGGTAACCACACAGTAGTGCAGAATATTTCTATCATCTCTTCCTGTTCTCCTCCCACCCTACAACTCTACTGGCGGTAACCAATTCTGCTTTCCCTCACTATAGACTAGTTTTGCTTATTCTAGAACTTCATAAAATGCAGTATATGGCATTTTTTTGTGTCTAGCTTCTTTTGCTCAACATAATATTTTTTGAGATTCATCAAATAGCATTGCATATATCAGTAACTTATTTTTTATTGTGGAGTTGTTTTCCATTCTTTAAATATGCTATGATTTATTTATCCACTCTTTTGATAATGTATATTGTTTTTTTCAGTTATTTATTTTTATGAATAAAGCTGATAGGAACATTTTTGTATGTCTTTTTATGAACATGTTTTCAAATATCTTGGGGCAATATTTTAAAATGCAATTGCTAGGTTATAGTAAATGTGTATGTTTAATTCTGTAAGAAACTGTCAAATAGCTTTCTAAACTGGCTCCATTTTATATTCCCACCAGCAATGTATGAGTATCAGGTGCTACATATCCTCCTAACATTATCAGTTTTTAAAATTTGGGTTATTTTGGTGAGTATGAAGAAAATATCTCACTAAAGTTTCTATTTGCATTTTCCTTGCTACTGAAGACGTGAAGCATTTTTCATATGCTTATTGGATACTTTTCTTTTTTGAAAAATTTGTCTCATAGCCATTTAAAAAATTTGGTTGTCTTCTTTATATTGCTGATTCATAGGAATTCATTATATATTCTGAATATGTCTGTTGTAAAATTTGTGTCTTAAAAGTATATTCTCCAATCCAGTGATTTGACTTTATTAATGGCAGTTTTCAATAAGCAGAAGTTCTTAATTTTGATAAAACCTATTTAACCCTTCCTTTATTTTTTCTTTTTTGAATTCATGCTTTTGTGCCCAGGAATTTTTTGCAAGAGAACATAAAGTTGCTCTTTTATGACTCTCTTCAGAAGCTTTATATGTTAGGTTTTATGTGTAAGTTTATGAATCATCTCAAATTATTGTGTGTGGTGTGAGGTTGGGTTGAGGTTCAGTTTCTTCCCCCACACTTTTAACCAGCATCATTTTCTGAAATGATTTTTTCCCCATAGAGGTGCATTGATCTCTTTGTTGAAAATCAGTTAACCATATATGTGTTAATCTATTTTTGGATTTCCTATTTTGCTCCATTGATCTGTAAATTTGCTATTATTCCAATACCACACTGTCTTGATTAATGTACCTTTATAACAAGTCTTGAAACTAGGCTTGTAAGTCCTCTAAATTTGTTCATTGTTTTCACTATGTTTAGGCTATTCCAGGTCCCATTTTCTTTTTTTTTTTTTTTTTTTAAATTTATTTATTATTATTATACTTTAAGTTGTAGGGTACATGTGCATAACATGCAGGTTTGTTACATATGTATACTTGTGCTATGTTGGTCTGGTTGCACTCATCAACCTGTCATTTACATCAGGTATAACTCCCAATGGATCCTCCCTCCTCCCATGATATAGGTGGCCCTGTGTGTGACATGTTCCCTTCCTGAGTCCAAGTGATCTCATTGGTTCAGTTCCCACCTATGAGTGAGAGAGAAATGCCCATGTGTTTATTTTCTGTTCTTGGTGATAGTTTGGCTAAGAATGATGGTTTCAGCTGCATCCATGTCCCTACAAAGGACAATAAACTCATCCTTTTATGGCTGCATAGTATCCATGGTGTATATGTGCCATTTTCTTAATCCAATCTGTCACTGATGGACATTTGGGTTGATTCCAAGTCTTTGCTATTAGGAATAGTGCCATGTACTAACATAATGTGGTGTATGTGTCTTTATAGCAGCATAATTTAGTAATTCTTTGCATATCCTGTGCAGTAATGGATGTAGCTGGGTCATATGGTACATCTAGTCTCTAGATCCTGAGGAAACGCCACTGTTTCCATAATGTATTGAACTAGTTTACAATCCTACCACCAACAGTGTAAAAGTGTTCCTATTTCTACATCCTTCCAGCACCTGTTGTTTCCTGACTTTTTAATGATCGCCATTCTATGGTGTGAGATGGTATCCTGTCTGTGGTTTTGATTTGCATTTCTCTGATGGCCAGTGATGATACATTTTTTCATGTGTTTGTTATTGTATGATCGTCTCTTTTGAGAAATGTCTGTTCATATCTCTTGCCTCCAATTTTGATGGGCTGTTTGTTTTTTCTTCTTTTGTAAATTTGTTTGAGTTCCCTTTGTAGGTTCTGGATGAGCCCTTGTCAGATGAGTAGACTGCAAAAATTCTCCCATTCTGTAGGTTGCCTGTTCACTCTGATGGTAGTTTCTTTTGCTGTGCAGAAGCTCTTTAGTTTAATTAGATCCCATTTGTCAATTTTAGCTTTTGCTGCCGTTGCTTTTGGTGTTTTAGACATGAAGTCTTTGCCCATGCCTATGTCCTGAATGGTACCCATTTTCATTTATATTCTATATTTATCAATTTCTACAAAAGTATAACTGAGATTTTGATTGAATTGCATGAAATACATACATCAAATGGGGGAAAATTGAAAATAATGTTGTTTTCAAAATAATGAATATTGTATGTTTCTCCAGTTTTTAAGGTTTTAAAAAAGTCGTCTAAGTGATTTGTTGTTTACAGTGCAGATATCTTGCACTGCTTATTTGAAAGTTATTTGCACTAATATAAATGGTATTATCTCATTTTCCAATTGACTGCTGCTAAGAATAGCAGTGCAATTGAATTTTGTATATTGACCTTGTCTTCTGTGATCTTGCTAAGTTCCCTTATAAATTCTACAGTTTTAAAATAGATTCCTTAGGATTTTCTACATCATTAAGCAATAGTTGAAGACAGCCACTCTAGATGGCTCATAATTAAATACATTATAATTTGCCAACTGAATTACCCAGATAATAATTTCTATTAGAGGTCATAGGGAAAAAATCATTAAATGAACATAAGAAATTCTTTATTAGAAAGTTACTATATATCAAAACATACACTTGATGATTGTTTAAATCACATTGTCTCCAAATAAAGGGACTTTTACTTCTTAATTGCTTGCCTACAATCCTTTTGCTTTTTCTCCCTGTCTTACTGTATTCTCTGAAACTGCCAATGCAAAGTTAAATACAAGTTGTAAGAATACATCTTTGCCTTATTTCTGATCTAAGGAGGAAAATATTCAAAATTTTACCATTCAGCAAGATGTTAGTTGTGTGATTTTCATAGATACCCTATATTTCAGGTTGAGAACATTTCTTTCTAAGAACTACTAGTTCACTGAATTTTTTTTAAACATGGATATGTATGAATGTGGTCAAATATTTTTTCTGTATCGTGATTTTTCTCCTTTATTCTGCTAATGTAGTAAATTATACTGCTAGACTTTAAAATATTAAAACAGCTGTGTCTGCCTAAAATGAACTCCACTTGGTCAATATGTCTTTTTACATATTTTTGGGGATTTTTGGCTTTGCTTTTAAGTTTATTTGAATATATAAAACATACAAATATATTTGTGAATATTGTTTTAAGATACTTGCATCTACATTCTGGAGGAATATTTGTAATTTTCTTATAATATCTTTGTTCAGTTTTTGGTATCAAGGATATGCCAACTTCATAATGTAGTATTCCCTCCTCTTATACTTAAGAGTTTGTACAAGATTTTTATTACTTCTTCCTCAAATGTTTAGTGGTATTACCAATAAATGCAAAACTTATGTTTTGATTTGTAGTAACTTTCTAATTAATGAATTTTGTATGTTCATTTAATGATTTTCCCGTGTGACCTCTAGTTGAAATTATTATCAGAGTAATTCAGTTGGCAAATTATGATATATTTAAATATAAGACATCTACAGTGGCTGTCTTCAAGTATTGCTTAATTATTTCGTTATTGCTGTTCAGTTTTCCACATTATTTTCTAAACCTCCTATATGTAAGATTTTTTATGGTAAGAGACTGTCTTCTATGTCTGGCATTGTCTATGATTCTTAGTACATTGCTATGTCATCTTAGGCACCAGTAACATTTTTACTGGTATGATCTTCTGTCAGAACTTTAAGGGGGAACATCCTTTATTTGTCTTTAAATAGATCTTTCAAGTATCAAGGGACTCCCCTTAGTTACAGTATTATTAAATTGGCTAATTATCTAATCTCTTATTCTTCAATAAAATATCCATTTCTTGTTCCACAATAAAACTTTAAAGTATCACCAGTTTCTATAAGCAGGTACTTTAACTTCTGCATTTACCATCCCTGAACTGAATTTTTTTCAAGCATTCATTTTTCTCATTTACTTCTAAAACAAAGAACCACCCCTATAAATCAGCCCTTTCATTACTTATCGTATTATTTGCAGAAAATTATCTATTAGACAATTAAAAATGGTGAAATATGACTTTTTAAAAAAAATCGAAGAAGTCAAAATGACAGAATATTCAAAATTTAAAAATTGTAAACTCAAATATACTTAGAAGACAAAAAGCAAAAGGAACAAAACTCTATTCTCTTTGGAATGATTCAGAAATTATAACGTCCAATCCTGGCCATGAGATGCTAGAAAACATTGGCAGAAATTTGGAAAAGAGTCATATTTACAATTAAGAGAGAACTGCTGGGGAGCATGTCCTTCTATCCTTTTGAATAGGAAGAAGGAACAATGTAAACCTTCTTCCTCCTCAGAGATACTTTGAGACCATTAAGAGAACCAGTTTTACATTGAAAATGCGGCTGTGGTTTGCAGAGATAAGTAATAACAAGAGGCTGGACACTTGAGGAATATATTGAGTTTCTCAATCAACTAACCTAGAGAACTACCCAACACTTGTACTTTATTATATGAGCTAATTAATTACATCATTGTTTAAGCTAGACTTTTCTTACTGGCAGCCGAAATATCCTCAATATTATGACCTCATAACCCAGAAAATATAAAAATGCATAATGTGTGTGAATGGTTGTGTGTATGTTCTGGATTCTAGGGATTAACTTATTAAAATGGCAGGACTTAGGCCACAGTACAATGTAAACCACTGGAATATGTACATGACACAGGGATAGATTTTAGAGAAATTATGAAAGATATTTAAAGACCTTAGAAACTGTGGTTTAAGTATTGTATTTAGGGAGGAAGCCAGACTGAACAAGATAAAGGGGAAAGCTGGCTCAGAGGAAGTGGGTCGATAATATCAGACTCATTTTAATATGGATATGAGTTGCAGATTAATTACTTTAAGTGCAAACTTGAGAGTTCTGTTTCCATGGTTTGTAAAATTTCCTATGTGGCCAAAACCAAAAGAAAAAATATTAATTACTAAGTGGATGTGGTATTATATCAATAATTGCTATTTACCTAAATAGAACACACATAGTTGAACACAATTTAAAGTCATCAATAATTACTATTTTGTTCTTATTTTTACCTTTTTTTCCTGAGTGTCATCTATCTCTTAATATTGAATTTTGATAAGCAATAAAAACAGACATTAGCAGAACAAATATAAAGATATATAATTAGCCTATTTACTCAACCTTGAAAATACTGATAATTTTATTATTTATAGAAAATTATATTTTAGACAATCATAAAAAAGGTGAAGTATGACAAATATTAAAAATATTGAGGAAGTCAAAATTACAGAAAGTTTAAAATTTAAATATTATAAACTCAAATATGCTTAGAAGACAAAAACAAAAGAAACAAAACTCTATCCTCTTATTCAGAATAATTTAAAAATAATCATGAGGTCCAGTTCTGGACATGAGATGCTGGAAAACATTGACAGAAATTTGGAAAAGAGTCATGTTTACAATTAAGGTATAACCTACTTAATTGTAAGGGAAAACAATTCAAACAGGGAAAAACACCCTGTTACCAATACCTGCTAAAATTTTGAATAAAAGAATCTAGGACTATATTAGACCTACTTCATGTCCTCTGTATCTAATCAACACAGCTAATGTGTTTTCAGCTTGATATAACTGAATTTCTCAAGTATGATCATAGCCATACTTAACTCTGCTGTTCTCTGTAATGGCATTTTCCTGTGTCTCATTTTTCTTAGTGCTTATTTCAATGATAAAGTTTTGGAAAAAACAGTGGCTGTTCCCAGTGCTGCTTTCTTTTTAAGAATATAGGATTCTTTATTTCTACAAAGAGAAGAAAATCATGAAAATCGTTTTTAAAGTTTTCAAAACCTTGGCACATAGTTGGTGCATAATATACACCACCCTCCCGTGTTTTTTTTCTTTTTTTTTTGGAATGGCATCACATAGACTAATTGTTCTATTCAGAATTCTGGAAGTCCAGATATTCCCATTATTTCTTCTTTCCATTGTTCTCACTCACATAGCACAGTGTAACCGGTGAAGGCATGGCACATTCTCTGTGCTACTAGCTTTACCTGTCATCTGCCACCTCTCTGTGTATGTAGTTTAATGGAATTAATGGAAGAGATAAAATGGTACACTTAGGTCACCTTCTCCTAACCTTCCCAGTATGTATCACACTAGGTGAAAGGTAACATCAAATCTTTCATATACTAAATTTTAAGGCAGATGTTATTTGATGAATTTTCGTAAGTATCCCATTTTTAAAAATGATCTTATTTCTCAGTTCAAAAATGAGTGCAGGAACAATGACAACAAAACAACCCCCCACCAAATTGAAAATGGGGTCCAAGCTGACAGCTTAATAGATAAGAAACCAGAGTTTATATTTTCTGGGTCAGGTAAAGAGAAAGATAGTGCAAAGAGAATCCATCTACAATTTGAAAATAATTCAGTGCAAGCGTGCTTTCAAATCTATGCCAATTGTTCTTTGACCAGAAGTGTTATTTAGTAGTTATTTTTAAAAAAGTAATGAAAAGAGCTTGCTTGTCAAAAAGGAATATTAGATTCAATTAGTTAAGGGATATATTGAAAGGCAAATAATTAAGTATTATAATTTGTGACTAGAATTTTGGATCATTATTTTGTGTCTCTATGTGTTGTACTGTTTTTGACTCTGAAGCTGTGAAACAAATGCAGAATGCCTCAGAGAGGACCTGTGAAAGATTAAGCAGTGAATGGGACTCTGGACAGGAATTAGAATGTGTGGACTCAGTTCCTCCTGCTCACACACTGCTTTTAACCTGTGACTCTCAAGTCCTTAGTGTCCAAATGAGATTAATAACCTTGAGATGTAGCAAGAGTTTAAAGAAGCTCTTTGAGACTTATGATAGAAGATATAAAAACAAGCCAGGATTATAGCTCTGTGATAAAGAGTTTGCAGAATGTTATTAAAATAGAAGACATGAACCTCAACGATAATGTAATATTCACAGTTAATGACATGATTACAAAATTTATGCTACTGTTGAGACTGAGGGCTAATAGGACTAGCTTCTACTTTTTAAGAGTATTCACAAGAAGAACCTATACCAAAAAAGACTGGAATGATTTCAGTGCCTATGAGATAAGCAAATATGATACAGATGCAACTCAATAAAACATAATCTATATTCTGTTAAGGGTATAAAGCTCATAGGTGTTTTGTTTTGTTTTGTTTTGTTTCCAAAGTTCACAATTCTACTTTGAAAAGAAAGACTGACTAGATCAAGAGAGTAGAATCAAGTACTGAGTTCGGTCCAAATCCCATGTGATTACATAAACTATAAATAGATGGTACCTAGATAGAGATGGAAATACAGATCTAGAGAATAAAGAGAAAGTTAGAGGATTAATCCATAGCAATGTAGGAAAAGATGATATACTGTCATCTGCAGAAGAATAGTTGGTATCACCCAAAAGTAGGAAACAAATTGGGTGATGCAGACATACAGATGAAACCAGAACAACCTGCTAAACCACCCACAAGTGGACTGCCGTAAAGACAGAGATAGTTTGGAAGTAGCACAAGTGAAGTACAGCAATAAGAAGGAACAATTCGGAATCTTTAATATATGTATAGTGATTAAGCCCTCTTTCCCTGACTTGGGCTTAATAACAAACAGCAAGGATAAGCATCCCTGCAGCAAAGCATCAAGCATACCTTCAGTGGCCCAAGTAGTTACAGTCTGCAGGAGCGGCAGATAACCTCCACAAGGAGACCACAGCTCTGGGTGTTAAGAACTGTAGGACCCTTGGCACATAACAACTCCATTCAAACCTCTGCGCTGAGAGACTTGACAAAGTCTAGCATGACTTCTGGCAGCTTAAGACTGTGTCCTTAGGATGACCCTACCTCTCCAACCTCCACTTTTAAAATGCCTGCCTCAGCTCACTGCTGGCAGGTGAGTTTATGGTTTGTTCCAGCCAAAATTTGTTGATATGCAGATGGGCCTCTGAACCCCTTATAGAGCAGTTACTGTAGAAAACTTGCAATTATGAATCCTTTCTCTGCTTTTAAAGCTAAAAGTCTACAACCCCAAATGGTTTTCTTAAGGATCTCAGAGTTGTATTTTTGAAATGCGAATATTCAGGGAAGATAACTTTTGTTCCTACTCCCAGTCCCATGGGGGCATAGGACTTACTTTCAGTGGGCACCTTGCTTCAACTTGCCCCACTGCCTTCTGTCATGAAAGTAGAAGTTTCTTTCTTCTTCCAATGAGCACTGATTAACAAATCTAGGTAGTACCATGGTTAAGAGAGGTACCCGTAACATCCCTCAATGCTTTGCTCTTAGCACACTCCAGCCTTTAAAAAGCATCTAGCCTTTTGTTTCCAGGGTTTGGGTTTAGTTCACACTGGACTCTTTCCCTGTCTGCAATAGGTACTGAATAAAACCTGTTCTGACCTCTTTAATTAGTATCTGGCTTTATTCTTCTTTGCCGGTATGCAACTCCAGGAATCATGGCCTGCCTTCCTCCACACCGCCAGGCTACTGCAAACAAAATACCTAATAGAGTCAGGTGAACAATTATTTGTAAAGAGTAGTGGTTTAAAGTTATGAGTTCTGAAAATGTTAATTTATTAATTTTTAAGTCCATTTCATTTCTTTTTCATAATTGTTCTACCTTGGTTAAATCACTCAGTTTCTCATATCTAAATAAAGAAGTTAAAAGAGTATAAGTTCAATAAAAGCAGATTTTTGTTTGTTTTGTACACTATTTCATCCTAGGTGCCTAGTAAATATTAGGCACCTGGCAAATATTTGGCTTTCAGTATCTATTTCTCAAAATAATGGTATCTCTTTTTAGTTTTCTTTGTGAAGATTAATGGACTTAAAACTTATAATGTACTTGAAACTGTTCTTGGCATATAGAAAACACCTCAAAAATATTAATTCATCTTATATATATGTTTAATATTAATAGCAGCAACAAAAGGACATGAAATAAAAAATAAAACAAGAAAACAAAAGTAATCTAAGTTAAATATGCAGCTACTATTTATATATACATATGTGGTTGTGTGATTATACATATATATATTCCCTTCCCCACATATATATATGGGGAAAGAGAAAGAAAAGTCTCAGGAAGCTAATAGAACAGATAATATATCCATAAAGAAAAAACTAAAAAACCTGTAAAAGCTGAAGCAAAACTCACATTTACTGTTGAATTATTATTAGAATTCTCATTAAAACTGGATACAAAAAGGATTATGCAATAAGATAGCTACTATTCAATATAGTTCTAGTCAGGCAATAATAAAAGTAATAGGAAGAAGCAGTATAAATATTGGCAAGGAGAAGACTAGATGACAACATTTTAAACTGCAAAACTCAGAGAATTCACAGGAAAGCTATAACAAGAAACTACCAGAATTTAGTATGGTGGTTGATCCAAATATAACTTAGAAAATCAATAGCTTTACTATATATAACTGATAACAAGGTAGAGAAAAGTTCAAAAGGATCTACTTCATAATAGCAAATAAAACTATTAAGAATCTTTGAAATAATCTCATAATGAAATGGGGGAGTTCTCTTATCTCCCTTGGCAGGGAGTGCAACAGGGGTGTAGATTGCTTTTTCAGTGCCCTACTGCTCAGACCCCTAGGGGAGCATGCAGACCAGACAGGCAGATGGTCCTTGGGAGTACTTTTGGGCTTTGACCCCAGGGTACCGTCTAGGGGTGAGTGTTTACAATTCCCAAAGCCCAAGTTTGGCATGTGTTACAGTGTACTCTTTCAGCTTTGCTGTCTGCAGGTGGCTTGTGTTAATAAGCTCAATTAGACCCTCTGCCTTATTGCAAGGACAGAGGCTTTCTGTATCCTGGGTTCTTACCCTAGTGTACCAAAAACATCGGATCACATGTGGGCTTAGAGAAAGAGTGCAAGTTTTTATTGAGTGGTTGAGGTGGCTCTCAGCTAGAGGGATGGGGAGCCAGAAGGGGGATGGAGTAGGAAGGTGGTCTTCCCCTGGAGTCAGACTGCCCAGAGGCCAGATTCCTCTGATGGCCCTCAGCTGAATTGCCCTTGCATCCACGTCATTCTACCATCACTGGTCTACCAACGTCTGCTGATGTGTTCTTCTGCTCCTCTCGACAGCCAGCCACTTGTGTGTGTGCCAGCTAAGGTATCAGGCTTATATGGGGATAGGACAGGGAGGTGTGGTGGGCCAGACTGATCTTGGAAAATGCAACATTTGGGCTTGAAAACAGGAGTGCCTGTTCTCACTTACGTCTTTGGCCACAGGCCTCAGGGTGGAGCCCTCGCCAGGGACCCTGCTCTTCTCTACCCACCACTTCCCTTCCCCCATCGAATATCAATAAGTGATGGGTAAGACATATGTGAATATAACCATAAACTGTACTGAAGAATGTAATAGCCTAAGGAAACAGAATGTCATGTACTAAAGGAATAAGAAATAATTTTAAATTACAAAGAAAGCCCAGTAAAAACCTCAACAGGAAATCTGACTTCATTTGAAAGAACACATACATACACAAAAATGAAAAAATTATGAAAATAAGAGGATCTATTTCACACAATATATACTTCATGTGATATTCATAACTTATTTTCACAATATATGACAATCATACATGATAATGGTTTTCTTATATGACAAATCTATGATCATTTAGACATATATCAATGTGCCTATTTTAGACAAATAGATAAATGGAACAAAATATAATCCAGAAACAGTTTCACATAAATAGAAAAAGTTTAACATAAAGGAGTCTTTCTAGTCTGGCAAGTGAAAGGTTAGCCAATTCAATGAATAGTATTAATAAAAATAGTTATTCATTTAGAAAAAATTAACAAATTACAGTCATCTTGCAGTATATGTGGGAAACTAGTTCCAAAACTCAGCCACCCCCCCATAGCAAAATCTAAGCATATTTGAGTCCCATAGTCAGCCCTGTGGAAACCACTTATGTGGAAAGTTGTCCCTCCTTAAACACAGATTTTGTATTCCTTGAATACTGTATTTTGATCTGAATTTGGTTGAAAAAAAAAATCTGCCTATATTTGAACCTACGTAGTTCAAACCTGTTTTATTCAAGGGCAACTGTATGTCTTTAACTGTCCTCAACAAAACAAATCCAGATAATTTAAAGAGTGAACATTATCAAAATATGAAAATGACATATAAAACAATATATTTTAATCCTAGAATGAAAGAAAGCCTTCTGTACAAGACATAACCAAAAAATAAAGAAAAAGTAAACTGAATTAAATAAAAATTTAAAATGTAAATCTTCTACAAGCAGGAACAAAACATGACAAAACAAAAAGAACGATAAACAATGAAGATCACAACCAAAGTTTATAAACTTCAACATGACCAAAGAATGAAACAGACGATTTGGGTCCTACAGAAATGAATCCTAATCCTGTTTTCACTTTTATGATGTTACATTTTTTAGTTGATAGAATCTCAAACACTCTCACTAACATCCCCAAGTCTTTAGAGAAGTGATGTAAGTGGGTGCAACTAGTATTTCTCTTTCCTGATTTGAAAAGAATGGAAATGTCTTTTGAAGAACTGGAGCTAGTAGAAAGGAAGCACACATATATGCATGTCTGAGGAACAGGAATGCTCCAGAATCCTGCACTAGATTGGCAGAAAGCCTCAAAGGTCAAGGGTATCTATCCTGGTAAAATGATGCACGCTTGACTAGGTACAGCATGCTCAATGTACAACATTTAACAACAACAAAGAAGCAGCAGCAGAACTGGTAATGATGATGATAATGGTAACTATGCTCTGACACAGACTCTAAATCCACCAGTGAATTCTAAACCTTTAGTTTATTGTCTTATTTGGTCCTCAGAACACTGTGAAGGAGGAAATAATTTTATATTTTATGTCCCTTTACTAATGGGGAAATTGGGATTCAGAACAGTTAAATAATTTACCTGTGGCCACACTGCTGGCAAATGATGGAATTGGCATTTACATGCACACCTGTATCCCCATCTCCAAGGGCCACACTGCCTCAGAAGACCCCACTTCTACACACGTGCTTCAGCTCTCGTGCTACAGAGGAATGCACACAGCACAAAACGCTGCTCACAGACTGTAACTCAGAGAGGAGCCCAAAGATGTCTCAGAAGGGAATAACAGAGAAATCTCCCACAGAACATGACAGCCAAAAAGCCTCAACAGAGCTGCCAAGCGTGAGCAAAATGAAAAAAGAAAAATGGCCTGAAATTATGTAAAGAAGTAACCAGAAAAGAAAGGAAAATGAGACAGGCAGGGAAAAGGGAATGGAGAAAGACTAGCCAGATTAGTTTTAGCTACAATCAAAAGAAACTCTGAAAATGGCAATTTAAACAACATAATTATTAATCTTTCATGTTAAAAGTGTCTGTAGAAAAATGTTCAGATTTTCGAGGCTACTACCAATATAATCAGAGATCCAGGTTTCAACTTGTAGCAACAGCTATAAAATGACCATTTAAGTTCCAGCCTTGTATTCATATTTCAGGCAGCAGGAAAAGGAGAAAAAAGGGCATATTGCACCTCTTAAAGGATTAAGATATTAAGGACATTTATAATTACATCAAATGGCAAGAACATAACCTTAACCTCCTAACCATACCTACCTCCAAAGGAGGCTGAAAAAGAGAATTTTAATTCAAGTAGCCATGCGCCCAAAATTAGGCCCCTATTACTCTGTAGAAGGGAAGAATGGATGTTAGGAGTAGCTGTGTGTCTCTGAAACAGAAGAAAGGAAAAAAAAATCATAGTGAAAATAATCTAGGAAAAGAAGACAATGTGAAACACATCCAAGACATGCAAGCTATTGCACTGTAAATGTTCCATGCTGTTGAATAAGTCAGTAAAAATATTAACTTGCTAAAATTAGAAATTCACTTCAGAATGAAATTACAAAGGAAACTGCAGAGCTAAGAAAGCAAATTGAAAAGTCAAACTAATAAATAAACCAAATCATAGAATAGATAGGGCTGAAATAACATTAATAGTCTATAAAGAACTGTGCTAATCACAAAGAATGCAAAGATATAAATTAGACCAAATACAATAGATAAGAAAGACAGCAGGAAAAATCCGACAGGAGGATAGCTTGTGTCTCTAGAGTAGAAAATTCAATGGATAGAAAACAAAACAAAACAAAACAAAACAGTACTTGAAAATATGAGATTTCCCTAAAGTGAAAAATTTGAGAATTTAATGTTGAAAGTATATGGTTTAATTAAGGAAATTGATACAAAACAATTGATTCTTCCAGTCACAGAATCCCAACTTCCCCATTAGATCAGGTATATTCTTGTTATTATGAATGAATGTTATTATGAATGAATCTCTCAGTCTTCTGGGTAAAACATATGTATAAACAAGCAAGCGGGGCAATAAGTTGGTTCCAGGTAAATTCACCACAGCATTCAGTGGCAGAATATACCAGAGAAACATCTATTTAGTTTATGGAAAATAAAATATGATCCAAAAAGACTGTACTCAGAAAAGATATTCAAATACAGATTCAACCAAGAAACAGCCTCAAATATAAACTAACTCAGGAAATAAAGCACCCATGCTGTATTCTTGCAAAAAATCAAGAAGAGAAAATTTCAACCCATTAAAAGATTAATAAAAATGAAAAAAATTAAGCATGAAGAAGCCAGATAAAGCTGACATCTGTTTTTAAATCTATTTATTTAAACATTGAATTAAAACTAAAGGGCTATAAAAACTATAGTTGTACAATGGAATCTAAATATTAGTCTAATAATATAAAATCAAATTTGTAATGTAAAAATTGGATGATAAGGCAAAATAAGAATGCTGATTACATCGTAACAAGAACTATATTGAAAACTAAATCTTGAGGTTTTTGAAACGTGTATCAGAAAAGGACTGGGGATACAGGTGTCCATTTAAATGTCAATTCTATCATTTGCCAGCAGTGTGGCCACAGGTAAATTATTTGCCATCTTAGTGATTTTCATAATCGCTTTTTAATGTTTTGTGGTACTTTGAAAAATACTAGATATTATAGTAAAGGAATATTTATTACATGTTTAAAAATTTGTTTAGTTTTACTTCACTTTCTCATTTTTAAAAAATGTAATACTTTTCAACAGAAATATTCTAGTTGCTCTAAACACAGATGTCTTCATTTGCAACAACAGGAAGCTGATTACTTAATATTTTTTAATAAATGTTAGGGTTTGGGGTAATATTTTCCTTCATTGCACATTTAAGTGCTGCTTGAATTTTTTATATGTGTAAATCATGTAAATTAAAAAATTATATTTTAAAATACAGAGTACATCAGTGAAGGTCTCTCTGATGAGATGAAACTTAAGAAAATATCCAAAGGAAGCAAGGAGACAAGAGCAAAGACTCAGAGTGAAATACACTAGACATATCTGAGGGACTTTCAAAAAGATGGTGTGTCTACAGTAAATTCAGCAAGGCATGCAGCGGTAGAAAACGAGATGACGTAATGTTTTGTGGATCCTTGTAAGGCTGTTGGCTTTTATTCTGAGTGATACGGAAATCAACTGCAGATTGAACATAGGAATTACCTGGTCTGGCTTACATGTTTAAAGCTTTCCTCTGATTTCTTCATAGAAGATATACTGCAGGAAGACACACCGGGTAGAAATGAGGCAAGATGAGAAGCTATTGCAATAATCCAGGGAAGAGATAATCTACCTTGAGCTGTAGGGGTAGATGTGATGGAGAAGATAGATGGTTAGATTTTGTACATATTATTTAGGGAGATCTAATGTGAAATGCTGATGGATTGAATCTTAAATCTGAGATAAAATGGGTAAAATAACAGCAAGGATTTTGACTGGAGTAACTGGAAGAATATGACTGCCACTTGCTGAGATGGGGAAACCTGTGAGAGGAATGAGGAAGAGGTTCAAGAAGCAGCTCAGTTGCAGTCCAAAAAGCAGAGCATCAGTGAAAGTGATGAAGGTGGAGCCCCCAAATTACACATTAGAAGAACCTAGGAAGTGAGTTCCTGGACATCGAGCGATCACAGAGTTTTAGGAGAGAGGGAATAAGCAACTGTGTCAAATGGTGCAGAAAGGTACAGGAAGATGAGGACTGAGAGTAAGACATTGAATTTAGCAGCATGAAAGTGGTGGATGCCTAGACAAGAGCTGTTTTGATAGAACAGTAAGGAATAACGCCTGATTGGAATAGATATAAGAGAGAACTGAAGGAGAGGATTTGGAAACAATGAGAAAGGGGTTTGGCTGAAAGGGATACATCATCATGGGTTAGTAGGTGAATGGAAGTTGAGGATCACAAAAAAATTCTTTTGGAGAAATTATGGCATGTTTATATGCTGATTGAAATAATTTATCAAAGAGAGAAAAATGACTTAGGAAACGAAGCAAGAGTACTGCTGGGGCCCTATGTAGATGAAAGATGGTACCTAATGCCAGTCAAAGGGTAGGTTTTAGGCATGGCACAGAGGGCTTGCCCAAAGTAATAGTGTGCAAGGGAGAAACATTTGGGTACAATAGAATTCATAGAAAAAACACAAGTGGCCATTAGCAGAGGAGGTGATGTTCAACTTCTCTAATACCAGAAATTTAACTTTTAAAATTAGATCTATTCACATATAAGATTGACCAAAACTTACAATGTTGATACAGTTTTAAGTGATGGGTGATATTCAAGAAATAGCCCCTTTCTTGTAATCATAGTATTAGTATAAAGTATTAAAACCTCTTTTGGAGGACAATGTGGCAGTATATCTCAAAATTTAAAATACACATACCCTTAGAACCAACAATTCTACCTCTAGAAATATGTCTTAGGGAATTTGCAGTGCAAGTGCAAAATAGGAAAAACTGCACAAATATGTTCATTGTAATAATTATGGTAATATAAAAATGGGAACAGGCTACATGACAAAATAAGAGAGTGAGAAAATAACAAAATATGACACATTTATTATAGGAATAGGGATGCAGCTGTTATAAAGACTGAGGTACAAACATAAAACTATCTCCAAAATGTCAAGAGAAAAGGAACTTGCTTATAGTAAGATCCCATGTGAAAATGTATCCAAGTATGTTCTTCCTTGTTATTATTATTGGCAATAGAAGTATATGAAAAAAAGTGACCAACAGCATAGTATAATGGCAAGTGAGAGCACTGATGTTCAACAGATACAGGTTTAATTTCTGTATACAGTGTGAGGCAGGGGTCCCATTTGTATTAGTACTTCGATAGCATGTTCCTCTGGTCTTATGTGAAGGTTTTGAATGAGCCATTTTCAGCTTCATGGGCTGCTGAAAGAAATTTAAGGACCTGTCTTAGAGTTTAACAAATCCACTTGTGTTCAACTCTACTTTTTATTGTACTTCTAGAAAGACTTGAAATAAACATTCTATGAACATTTTGGGACCTTCAGCACAATTTCTGCTGCCTCTTAATTTTTTCTAAATGCCATCCTGGGACTTGGCTATTTGCATCTGCTAATGAATTGTCATTCATCTTTCTGCTCTATCCATTTCCAAAAAGCTTTTGCTATGATCTCCTTTTCTATTATTTTTGTTCTTTTGATTTCATGTGTTAATCTTTTTACTGTCCTTGTAAGGGACTTTTGGGAGAGGGAGTAGGTAACGAGTTACTGAATCTGCCATCTTTTACTTTAAACTCCCCTATTCCTACTAGGATAATGTGCCTTTTTCACCATTAGCAAGTGAAAAGTTTTGAAAGTGTGAGTTCCTCTTAGATGTGAGAAAAGAATCAGATAAAATAGTTTCTATTATTGAGTCAAAGTTTCGAAGATGGATCATTTTACTTCCCACCTTGGAATTACCATTATTTTTATCCGCTGGGAAAAAGTAAGAGATGCTCAAGGGTATGCAGAGCCTCAGGTGACAGAGTTACAGTTTCTTCCTCTTCTGAAACCCTTTTGAAGTTTTGTTTCTGTTAACCTGGGTGGTGAATCACATTTTGTTAATATGAGAGAGACCCTTCTAATACAGGTTGTGCTGAACCTCATGTCCTCACCAAATAAAGTCAACACAATGATAAGAACCCACTGAAAGTTAAATCATTGTCTACTTCACTTCTAAGCTTCTGTGATTCTTCTTGAAAGAGGGTGAGGAGACTTTTATATTATTTTGGAAGCCCCACTAGAATCTGGAAACAACATTGCAAAGAAAAGGTCAATATAGAGACAGTTGCACTTAAATAAGAGTAGCTCCAGATTTTATATCAAGTAAAAATTGACAGAAGCATTACCGTTTTACTATTTTGTAAGCAAGTGTTTATATATATACAATCTAAATATATATAAATATGACCTATACATAACATAGAGGGAATTCTTAAAGAAATACATAAATATGACAAAAGGCTTTGTCCTTGGGTGATCTTCATTCTTCCGTTTTTCTGTATACTTCCAAATATTCTGCAGTTAATATGCATATGTGAGTGTATTTCTGTGTATATGTTAAATCTTTGAATATATTTCTTACAGCTTGCCACATAAGACAAATATATTACTGACTGCTGATGGGTTTATAGTAGTTTTTGCTATGGTGAAACATAGAATTTGGCAATAATTCAACCAAAATTTATTGAGTATATATTATGTATCAGGCATTGTACTATGAACAGTTATAGATATATATTTGAAATAAGACATGATTTTTGCCCACAAGAAACTAATCCTTCACTGAATTTAATGTATACAATAATAGATAATAAAAAAGGTTCGGTGAACTATTTTGCAAATTGTACAGTACATGAGAATCACCTGGACAAATTATTAAAGATGCAGATTCTGATCCCTTCCCCAGTAGCCCTGTAAGTAGGAATTTACATTTTAGTAAGCACCTCAAGATGGCTCTGATGTAGGTGATCTTTTAAAAAATACCAAAATTAATGCTAATGAGCACAGATTTAAGAGACATACATATTTGGTATGGTTTCTTGTTTCTGGCTATTTCTAGGAATATAATTGGGAAACTTGTTTAACCTTTCATCTTCAATTTTTGCAAATATAAATTGAACATGCAGAATATGCTTACCTACATTATAGAGATATTATAAGTAATGTAAATGACAGTCCTATGATATCCAACCTTTTTAAAAGTATATTGTTTGTGCTTTCTGGTACATAGCATGGCAGCTTTTTATCAGTTCGAAATAAGTGCTAGGATAGGAAAAAGGAAAGAAATGCTGAATCTACTGTACCGAGGGAACAGAAAAGCTTCATGCAGGAAAGGAATTTGGATTGGGTCTCAAATGTTGGGAAAAATTCTGATAAGCTGAAATAAGGGAGAAATATATTGTAGTTAGCAAAACCTGGTTGTGAGAAACAGTTATGATTGGGGATCTCTGAGCTGTGGACATGACTAGAGCAGAGAAGGCTTTAATTGTCATGGAAGACAAATATGGAGACATACCTTGTGGGTAGATGATAAACCATATTTAAATACATACAGTTTCTAAAAAGAAAAAGAAGTAAAAGTCATAAAAATCAAACTAATGAATTTTAAAGTGCTCTTAAATATGGCAACTTTTCAATGTAATTTGAGCAAGGAATGATTAGCGCAGTTTTAGCATGATGTGCTGCTCATGCAGATGCATCGAAGAGATGATAGAAGTGGGGATATCAGTTCACAGATAATGTGGACTAATTCAGATAAATAGTGATGAGTGTCTGGATTCAGGCAGTGAAGAGGAAAAAGGAAAAATGAATGCCTATGAGGAGCATTTCCGAAAGGAAGCTAGAACTTAAAGGCAGATGAGATGTGGAAGTTGAAGAATGAGCTATTTAAGTTGACCAAGAAATGTTAAGCGTCGATTAATGGAAAGACTGTGATATCATTAAAAACAAAAAAGCAAAAAGAGAATAGTGTCAGAAAAATAATCAGAGGAAAAAAACTAAACAAAACTGAGGACTGACTTCAGATTTGGTTATGTTCAGTGGAGGTGCTAGCAGAATGATCAGGTGGCAATACCCGACAGGAATTTATCAGTGCGGGAGTAAAGTTACAGGTGAAGAATAGGAGGAAAAAAAAGAATCAAAAATTATTCTCAAGATGGCCAGAATTTGAAGATAAGGAATGGATGTAACCTTTTTCTAAGCATCATCATAACAATGACAAAGTATTAATTGTATGGTGTGCCAGACATTGTCCTAAGCATTTGTCATACTTTAAATTATTTACGTTCACAGCAGCCTTGAGAGGAAGGTGCTGTTATTGTTACCATCTTATAAATCGGGAAAGAGAGGCCCAGACAGAGTATTTTCTATGTGTGTTGTACGGTTAGGATTCAAATCCAGACAGGCTATCTTCAAACTATATATTTTTAGTCTTGAACCTGTGCTGTTCTCAATAGAAAGTATAGTTTGAAAAGAGATAAGCCCATGGGGAGAACTTTTAGGAATACCCATGTTAAAATTGGGCTGGAAAACACACAGACTCGAGAGTCAGGACAAAAAGCGAGACAACCAGCAGACCAAGGTGCAGAGAAAGAAAAGTGCAAAGAAGTAGCTGATTGGTCATGACAAATGCTACACAGAGGACTAGGAAGATGGTCCTGATCTTTGTTTGCTTGTTTGCTTTTTACAATACAGGAAAGGTATCTGGTGATTACAAAATCTTCCAATAAAATATGACTTTAAGTTAAATCCTACCTTTCATTTCCTCCCTATTTTTCAACCTAACTATATTAAACGTCATTTATAGCACTTATTAAAAGCATGCAAACATGAAAATGTGGCAAAATTAAATCTGTGAGAAGACTAATCTGGCTGGATGTGTTGGATGCTGCAGTTTGCTTGGCTCACCTTTTGTCATCTGGTCTCTCCCCATTACCTCCTAACTCTCTCTCTCTCTGCCTGTCTTTTCAGAGTTTGTTTTGTGTTGCCGGTTTTCAATTTTTCCATCATGCACTCCTTCACAATTTCTTTTTAATGCCTTTGCTAGATTATGTGGAAAATCTTTAGCATAAAACAAATGTAACAAAAAGAAAATTGTTTCAAAAATCTTAATCAGGCTAACTTTAAAAATAACCCATATTATATATTTGTACACATTATTATTAACTTCATCCTTGTTTATCTTTAAAGGCAGTATTTGGCATTTACATGATTCCACATGCCCATTTTGACTCATGTGTGCCATGAATTTGACCCCTTGTCTGAATTCTTTTAATCCTAACATATCACACCATTCCACTCTGCCCTTACGGGCTCAAACCAACTTCTGGCCCTGGAACAATTTTTGTGTCTAACCTGGCAGTACATTAGAATTTAGACTGCTCATCAGACTGTAGCTGGCAACAGACTAAAAGTTTTCACTGTGATGGTTGAAAGATTCCCTAGTACTTATCTCCCCTTGGTACCTCCATTTTTAACCCCTACTTCTTCGCACACTGTCTTGATCTCACCCTAGCTCCACGCAGATTTGAAACTCATCTCTTCAACAGGATTTGATTTTTTTTAAAAAAACGTACTCACACATAAACTTCATGAGAAGAATGTTGTTGAAGGTTTACAGAAGCAGTTTTGGAAAGGATTTTATTTTATTTTATTTAAAGTTCTAGGGTACATGTGCAGGATGTGCAGGTTTGTTATATAGGTGAACGTGTGTCATGGTGGTTTGCTGCACCTGTCAACTCATCACCTAGGTATTAAACCCAGCATGCATTAGCTGCTTTTCCTAATGCTCTGCTCCCTCAATCCTACCCCCTGACAGGCCCCAATGTGTGTTGTTCCCCTCCCTGTGTCCATGTGTTCTAATTGTTCAGCTCCTACTAATGAGTGAGAACATGTGGTGTTTGGTTTTCTGTTCCTGTGTTAATTTGCTGAGGATAATGGTTTCCAGCTTCATCCATGTCCCTGTAAAGGACGTGATGTTGTTCCTTTTTATGGCTGCATAGTATTCCATGATGTATATATACCACATTTTCTTTATCCAGTCTATCATTGATGGACATTCGGGTTGACTCCATGTCTATGAAAAGGCTTTTAATTGAGTCCTGCGTATTGTTTCTCTTCCTTCCCTAATTCTCCTTTCTTCAAACTATTTTTATTTTCTCTCCTTCTCGGGAGAAAAAACATTCCTTTTATGTTCCTAGGGTAGAACTGGATTCATTCCTTCCTCTAAAACTTTGATCACTATTGGTGCCTTTAATATTTGAGTTTTTTTTTTTTTTAAACCCAAAAACACTTGTCACTGCTTGCCTTTCCAGCAAATATAACGTTCTCCCTAAGGGGCAGTTTTATAAATAATATTTTCTCCAGCTGATCACAATTGTGAGAACTGTTTCTAGGCTTTTCTGATACACACATGACTTCTGGGAGCTCTACAGCTTGCCTTCAGATGGGCTTCCTTTGGTTGCCTTGCTGGAGCAGACAGTTGCTTTAGATCTCTGTGTGTTTTGTCTGCTGACTTGTGGCCATTCTGCATATGTCATCTGAGTACTGTTGCCCGTCCTCTGACCCTCATTTGGTCGCTTATCTCTGAGCACTCCTATCTGAAATAGTTTACTGCTTTCCTTATTCCACATTCTGACACCTGGCTTTTGCCTCACCTTGTGGATCTACTTGGATTTTCAAGCTTAGGCTTTCCAGTTTCATCCACTTTATTGCTTCCTGAATCCAAATTTTGACACCATGGGAGTATTAAATAAACGTAATCAATAATGAATGCTCACAACTCTTCCTGCTTTAGAAAGTCCATAGACTGGTACTGTATAGTGTGTCTTTCCTAGGCCATTTATACTACTGCTGTGCTAAGATGGCATCCTGGGATATGTTTGAAAGCCATTGTCCAGAATGCACACATCACCACTAGGCTCTGATGGCATAATATATAATTTTGGAACAAAATTCAAAGGAAATATGAACTGGGTTAAACTTGGAGATGGCTCTGTTTTATATTTGTTGTTTCTCTTATTTTTTAAAAAATAAACAAGTCTTTTGAAACTAATTTCTTATCTTGCCTTAATAATAGCAACCAAGAAAATTGTGAGCACCTCATTTATGATTAAGTATATAATTATTTTATACAGGTTTTATTATGCCTCTTCCCAAGAGGACAACCTATAATCCAATAATTATATTTATTTATTCTGGGAAAGTTTTTGCAAATGTCCACCAGGAAATATGTGCAAAATGCCCATAGCATTAGAGTTAGTTACGAAGAACTGAAAACTGCTCAAATAGTCATGTTTAGAAGAATCCCATAATTTTTTTTTTTTTTTTTTTTTTTTTGAGATGGAGTTTCACTCTTATTGCCCAGGCTGGAGTGCAGTGAGATGATCTCAGCTCACTGCAACCTCCGTCCCCCGGATTCAAGTGTTTCTCCTGCCTCAGCCTCCCAAGTAGCTGGGATTACAGGCATGCGCCACCATGCCAGGCTAATTTTGCATTTTTAGTAGAGATGGGGTTTCACCATGTTGGTCAGGCTGGTCTGGAATTCCTGACCTCAAGTGATCCAGCCATCTTGGTCTGCCAAAGTGCTGGGATTACAGGCGTGAGCCACTGCACCTGGCCCAATAAATTGTAATGTTATACAATGAAATACTGTACAGCAATGAAAATGAATAAGCTATGTATGTATGTATCTACATAGATAAACATAGAAGTATATTAAGTAAACAATCCCAGAATAATATATAAAATGTGACCCTGTTTTTATATGGCTTCTAAATACATAAAATAAAGTAAAATAGCATGTAGGCAATTACATTTATTTTTTCTTAGCAACTTAACCAGGGAAAAGTGGAATTTCCAACAATTATGAGAAAGAAGAAATGGAATTGAATTAAATCAACCTTTTAACATATAAGGCTTTATTACAGTGAGCTGTCACTCTCTCTAGCATCACAGAAGTTGGCAACATTAGTTCTTGGGAAAACCTGAAAAATTATTTTCCACCCAGTAGAAGAGAATATTGATGAACACATGGCTAATTATGATTTAAGAACTTGTCTCAAGAAGTTTTCTCTAGTGCATAAGGCTAAAAACCCACTGACCTAAGGACACAGTAAGGGATGAGTGATTTGAGATAGTGCAAAAATTAGGGACATAAGAAGGAAAATTATGTTTAAAATATGCAGGAAAAAGAACCAAAAATTTCTTAGTAAAACTGAAAACAAAAGCGTTAGTAATCAAGGGAATGTAAAACAAAACAAGTTGACAAGTTGGTCAAGTTGTCAAAAATTAAGCTACACAATTTAATGCTGGACATTTACCTACACTGTTGGAACAATGTAAATTGTTCAAAGCTTTAGAAAAACATTTGGCATTTTGTAGAAAAGATTTTAAAAATATTTATATCCTATGACTAATAATTCTTTGATTTTCAACATAGATGTAATTGCAAGGTTATTACATTATTATTTATGATGTGAAAAATTAGAAAGAATATGATTGCCCAATAATAGTAAAATGGTAAAAGTAATGGTGTATGCCGATGATAAAATGCTATATAGCCTCATATGAAATTTCTCAAAAATATTCAAAGATATTAATATATTTGATATAAACAGAAATTGATAATAGGAAATTGAGTTATAATTTTAATGATGTCAACTATATAAATATAAATGAATATGTTTATGGAAAAAGTTTTCCTTCAGATAGTAACATTATTGGTGAATTTCAATCTATTTATATTTTCAATGTTTTACAACTTATCTAAAGTGAAGACGGCTTTTTTATCTTAAAAAAATAAGAAAAAAACTTTAAAAAATGATGTATTGCAAGCCTTAGAAAATTTTCCTTTCAACTCTTTCAGCTAAGTCTTCAGTGTAGCAGAAAGAGCACAGGCTAAGCATCAGGAGATCTAATTTTGCCACTAACTAACCAGCTTTGTTAGAAAATCTCTTTGAGCCTATGTCTTTGTCTTTAAAGTGTCCAGCCTACCTCAGAGGGTTTTTAAGAGGATCAGATGGCATAATGTATTTATAATCTCTTTAAAAGTACAAAGTACTATACTAATGCTGTTGAGACAAAGGACTCTCTTCCCAAAAAGTGATTGGAAATGCGGGAATTTTTCTCCCGATCTTTGTCAGAATATCACAGATTGTACTAAGGTAAAAAGTATGAATATGATTCACGTATCTTACGTTGAATGAAATGAACCTTAGTCATCAAAATAGGCGAAGTGGACAAAGAATCCAAAGATCCAAACATAAAATTACTTTAATTTCTCATAGTTAAGAAAAGTAACAAAATGTTATCACTTGGCTTAGTAGTCCAGGAAAGAAGTAAGGTAAATAGTCTAGTAGGGAGATCTGTCATCCAGCTGGAAATTACAATATCTAAAGGAAGAGAAAACAGAGAAGAGAAAGAAAATACTATGAACTTTACAAACTGGGCTGTACTAACTTGATGAAATGAATGCCTCAACATCCCTGCCATAAATTTTTTATGGGCACCTTAATGGATTGGTTGGAAAATGGTGGGCACACTAGAAAAAGGAAGTTGATTTTGGAGAAGCCTAAGAAGGACGGGAAAATTAAGGATGTACTGAATATGAGCTCTGAGATAAATTTGACTTCCACTCATGGATGATATAGGAAAGATTTAATCTAGCATCTTCTTGCTAATAACTCAAGGATCTTCATTCTGTCATTCCTGTCACAATTGAAAGCCAAGTGATTAAGAATTGGGCATGCTAATTAGCATGTAGAATATAGACACTCTAATTCCTTGACAGCCTGGAAATGCCGCTTCTCAAGGAAGAAAGAACTAAAATCACAAGGCAGAATCACCGTGGATGCCCAGGAATGTCATGGTGTCAAATTGGTGGTTTCCGTAATTAGGCACATGTTCATTTTATTAGATTATATGGAATACATTATAGAAAAATAGTTTGCTTTTTGATTATAAAAACACAGTGCAAACCTGTACGTTAGTACTGAGTCAAGAGAAGTTGAATAAAATAAATAAGATTATCCAAATGCCTTAAAACTTGTGTTACTCAAAATCTTTTGTTATGATTTTCCTTACGGTAAACAATGAATAAGATCTTCCTCGTATCTGTTAGATCTATAACAGTAAGATTGCAAGTGCAATTGAGATACCATATGTGCTAATATGTTGAACCATCTTGAAGAAAAGTAGGACTACCAGAGAGGTATTGCTTTTTTTTCTTTTTTCTTTCTCATAGTTTAATGTGTGTGTGTTTTTAAATTATATGTTAAGTTCTGGGATATATGTGCAGAACATGCAGGTTTGTTACATAGGTATACACGTGCCATGGTGGTTTGCTGGACCCATCAACCCGTCATCTACATTAGGTATTTTTCCAATGCTATCCTTCCCCTAGCCCCCAACCCCTGACGGGCCCCGGTGTGTGATGTTCCCCTCCTTGTGTCCATGTGTTCTCATTGTTCAACTACCACTTATGAGTGAGAACATGCTGTGTTTGGTTTTCTGTTCATGTGTTAGTTTGCCGAGAATGATTGTTTCCAGCTTCATCCATGTCCCTGCAAAGGACATAAACTCATCCTTTTTTTCAAAGGACATGAACTCATCCTTTTTTATGGCTGCAAAGTATTCCATGGTATATATGTACCACATTTTCTTTATCCAGTCTATCATTGACGGGCATTTGGGATGGTTCTAAGTCTTTGCTATTGTAAACAGTGCTGCAATAAACACACGTGAGAAAGGAATTTCTGAGATCTTTTATTCCTGAGAATGATTTTAACTATGTTGAACATTCCTCTGAGTGCTCAAGGATCACAGATCACATACATATCAAAGTGCATAGGTATTATGGTATCAAGAAGAGCATAAATACCTAGAGAATTCATATAAACAGAGTTGGAACAGTATAATAGAAAAACATGTAAATATGAAAAATTGATTTTATTGGAGATGAGTTTCATGAAGTTTTTTTTATTTTTAAACTCAGATATTTTACCAGATTAGATGGCATTTTAGATACTGGAAATTTTGTACTCAGTAATATTTGAAGTTTACTGAAAAGAAACAATGGACTGAAAACTCAGAAAATAAAGTATAAACAGTAATTATTAAATATGAGACAAGATTTATCTATCTGATCTATTACAGATAGTTGTAATCCAATGGAGGAATTAAATTAAATATTTCACAGTAGGTCTAGTCTGGAATTAAAATCCTAAAATAAGAAATATTTACAAGGGATTTGAAACTGTGTATCAGTTCACAAAGAAATGTTATTAGCAATAGGAAGAACCCCTGATATTTTAAAATATGAGTCATATTGTGACAGTATGGAAAGAATAAGTCTAGAATAGAAGCCCTGGACTGTGGCACTGACTTTGTCTGTTAGAAGCTGGTTAGCTTTTGAAAAATTGACCTTTCTCAGCCCTAATTCCCTCACTATGAAATGGGTGACAATAATAATTTCCCTAACATCTTTAAAAGGCTTTTTAAAATAATTATCCAACATATAAAAATAATCTGTTTTGAACACATTAAACTGTAATGCGTTATACAAATGTAAAATATTGAGAAAATAGATATATGTAGAAACAATGACTGTGTATCATATATTAACTATTATTTGTGAATTAAACTTTGTGGAGATAATTTTAAATGTGTTATAAGAGTATACTATTTAAAGAAATTTTGTGGGGAAATCATTTGTGAAACCAATAACTAGATTTTCACAGACCAGATTCCTGTAAAGAATATGTAACATTTTATATCGTATTAGCGACATAAATAGGTTTGAGAGTTTTACCTTTAATAAAAAATAAGAACATTTTCTACTTGGTTTTGTGACTCTCTCTACTTTGTCCAACAAAGTCAAAATTACGAATTTGATTTAGTGTTATCATTTTTGGTGAACAATTAGCTGCTAAGCTCTTTAGGATATTTAGGAACAGCATCATGAGAAAGGTCAACTTAACAGAACTCTTTGACCCATATTGTAATTATTTAATTATTCCATTTACTTTGTTACTAATATTTATTTTATGAAGCTTATGGAGGGTGTACCTCATATTTCTCACATAGTCCACTCGATTCAGAGAGAGTTATTTGATAAATATTAATTTTAATATTGTCAGTGGTTAAATTGTTTAAAGTTGTATAATCACTCAACAACCCATTCCATTCCTCTATGTAGAGTTTATTCTGTCCCTAAATGGTTTTCTCATCTATATTTTTGTGAAAAATATAATAGTAGAAAAGTTTAATTTTTATATTTTCCAACACGTAATTCAACAGAAAAGTCAAATTTAACTTTTTTTTTTTTTTTTTTTTGCCGTGCCATTCTTTGTGATTCTGCTTGCAACTAACTGGTAAGCCTCTTTTCTAAAAAATAATTTCAGCTTTTATTTTAGACATGTGCAGGTTTGTTACGTGGGTATATTGTTTTGATAGTGAGCTCTCAGATTCCTCAAAAATTTCTTAGATGCTAATTGAAAGTTAAGATGACATATATAAATTTCCACATAAATAAGTTAGTTGGATAATGTGTTCTAATGTTCGTGATATATCTCACATGAACAATAAATGTTTTTGCTTTACTGAAAGTTACGTGAATACAAAATGAGCAGGAAATAAATTTGCATCCATCCTCATGACTCTGTTGTGTTTTTTACATTGAATAATTGCTTACAATATTATTTATGTTTATACAATTACAATGACCTAGAAAAAAATCACTGAACTATCTGGGTCAGGAGTATTTTAATTGATTTCTGTGTAGGTTATTATGGGCCTGAAAAATTTACAGAAGCAAAAAATTTCAAATTTCCTACAAACTGGATCATATGACCATTCAGGAAATTCTATTGACCTCTATTTTTGTAATCCTTTTGACATTCGTTTATGGTTTGTGTTAGACATAACAATCCATAATAATGTGGAAGTACTGTGTAAGTCTTTTGGCATCTTTCATACAAATTCCCAGTGAGGAAGAAGAGAGAAAATATATGTCCAAGAGGCTACAACATTGGGAGAACATCTTACGCCAGACTTTGCTCATGCTCAGCTCTCAATGAAGGTTGACCTGAAATCGTTTCTGACAAAAAATAACTATTAGAGACTGATAGAACAAAAGGGAAATTGGCCTGAAAAAAAATCAAGTTTAGAAGACTACTGGCCAAGAAGCATAAGAACATAAATAAAAAGATCAAAATGTAATAATAAAAATGTGATGTTCCAAAGATCCTTAGGTGACAAAAGTTTGAAAACCAATGCAGGAGATGATTATTCAAGGTATATTTGTTTGTTTGTTTGTTTTGTTTAGAGATTTTGGAATAAAAAGAAGGTTCTCGGAATCATTTTATTTTTTTTAAATTTTTTAACATAAAAATGTTTGTGTGTGTGTGTGTGTGTGTATTTACAAGGGATTTGTAAATTTGATTCTAGTCCCACTTCATATATATATGGCTGATTTCTACTTTTGAGAACAAGCAAAATACAACAATTGTCCTGCATATCTAAGCTGTTAGCATCTGGAGCGTATGAAATGGATGTTCCACCAAGTGTTTCTTTCACAAGGCTCTTGCCGACCTGAATGAACTAGCCAACTGGAGTTTGTCTCCTTTTCTGTTTGGTCCATTGATTTCAGCCTGGACATATTGATCCTAGACTTTCTAGACGGCTCACAAACAGCTCAGGTTAAATTAACTTGAGGACAGTGTTTGAAAATGCAAAATCACTCTCCCTTTTTCATGCCTGTTATTAAGCATTGTTTCCAGAAGATCAATCTTTTAATTATATTGAGCCTCCCTACTGGTGGCTCAGTAACAAGAAGTGTATTGTGCACTGATTGGAAAAATAAAAAGAAGGAAAAAATTCTTACAGCACATTGCCTTTGCAAAAAGATGACATCTCCAGGGTATTGAACAGAGTATGATATTTATCAGTTTATCTAAAGTCAGTCCTACATTTTCCATCAGAGGTTTGCCTTCATGAATTCACAGTTGATAGGAAGAACTTATACTAGCAATATGCTAATATTTGTTATGTGCTGTGTGATAGGAATTGTGTTAAGTATGTTAAATAAAATAAACATTGAGGTTGGATTTCTTATGGCTCTTCCCTATTTTAGAAGTGTGCAGACGTAGCTTCACTTACATAAATTAGTTTGTCAAAGGCCCTATGGAAAAATGTGGCAAAGCTGTGTTAAATTACTTCTGTCTTAATCCAAAGGTAATGGTATTAACTCTGATGCTGTTCTTTTTTATGTAGTATATATTTTTTGTTTAAACAGCTTAACATACTCTCAATATTTTTACCTTTGTATTGTGTCATTCTTACTAGTAAAGAGAGGCAGGGATCATTATTACCACTTTGCAGTTGAGAAAAATAGGGACAAAAATGAGTGCCTTTGCCAAAGTACGTAAGAGAGGAAAAAAATTAAAAGAAAAAAAGACACTCACCGTGAGTGTCTTTTTGTTTCATAGATATTATATTACACATGCTGAAAATTCTTTGTTACTTCCTTTATAGTAAGGTGGAGTCTAATTCTCTTAAATCTGGGCAGGCCTTGGTGTTTTGCTTCAACAATGTAATGCAGTGGAAGTAATGTTCTGAGGCTTTATAAGAAGCTTTGATAATTCTTCCCAGTGGTGACCTGGTCACTCTGGGAGAAATCAGCCGTCCTGTAGGAAGCTACTCTCAGCTCACCATTCTTGTTTGTTTGGGTTTTTTTCTTTCTTTTTTTGAGAGGGAGTCTCACTCTGTCACCCAGGCTAGAGTGCAGTGGCACGATCTCAGCTCACTATAACCTCTACCTCCCAGGTTCAAGTGATTCTCCTCCCTCAGCCTCCCAAGTAGCTGGGATTATGGGTGCCCACCACCATGCCCAGTTAATTTTTGTATTTTTAATAGAGAAGGGATTTCACCATGTTGACCGACCAAGCTGGTCTCAAACTCCTGACCTCAGGTGATCTGCCCACCTTGGCCTCCCAAAGTGCTGGAATTACAAGCGTGAGCTACTTTACTCGGCCTGAGCTCATCATTCTGTGGGGAAGTCAAAACTAGCTATATGGGGAAGCCACAAGGATAGGAAACAACGCCTGGCTAGATTCAGCTCTTCTATCCATTTCATTCCAGGAACTAGACAAGTGAATGAGAAGGTATTTTGAGCCTTCCAGCCCTAGCAACTGCAAGGTAGAGAGGCATTAAGGAACTCACCCAACAGCCAGGACAAAAACCCCAGGTAGACTGCCTCAAGAAAGCAATTCCAAACATATCCAGACATTGGAGTCATTCTGCTTGGGTCCCTTTTGGCACAAGGGAGAGTGCCCAGTGAACCAATTGCTCCAAGGAACGCTAGAAATGCAATGGTGCCTTGTGATCTCTCAAGTTACATTTATCTGCCCCATAATCAAGATATTTTATTATGGTTTTAAATATTTCACTTCTGTGCTATGTTAATAACACAGATTATAGTAAGACAGTATTCTGAGCCACCAGGGCCATGTCTAAGCAAATCTGAATACCAACTGTAGGCTTTAGGTTCACTGTTTCCTACAGTATTTTAACTTCTCAACAGATACTTTTTTCATGATTCAGTCTTACCTAAACATGGGGACTTTAAAAATTGTAAGAATAAAATGAGATGATGGACTTAGGTGTATTTTGAGAAGAGATACATGAATAAAAGTTCTGACAATATAAATTTCACATTGCACACTGTCATATCTACCAGGAGATTTAAATACCTTAGGTACTAACAGTCTGGTTTGAGGTATACTTTCCCTACATAACCCTGACCTCTCTCCCTTTGAATATTTTTGCTATTTCTCAGGTGTTACTTAGATTATTCAGACATGATGGTAGTGGTGGGAAAGATGTCTATCCAAGAGTATCTGGAAGTTAACCTTCTCTTCAATAAAAGGTGTGAACAAAAATTCTAGGCAGACTTGATTTGACACTTCTAAGCACTTGTCATCAACCCATAGACTTGTGAGATCACCCACAGGGTAATATCTAGTCATAGAAGCTACAGAATATATTTATCTCTCATCCATTACATTTCTAACCTTTGAAATGTCTAGGACCTATATTTTTCGTAGATTAGAGAAAGGGCTAAAGAGGAGCTCCATATTATACAAAAGGGAAGGAAAGAGATGTAATACCTTTTCACCTCTGTTATCTCTTTATGCTGATTCTAGTCCCACTTCAAATATAAGCTGGCATGAAATAGCAAGTTATAAAAAGCATTAATGTCACTGGAAGCAAAAAGATGGACAATGCAGAGTTTTTAAGGACATTTCTTTGAAGACTCTGACCTATATGGAGTAAAATTCTAGCGTCTTTTTCTTCTTTCCAAGGGGTTTGAGTAGCAACATTTGACATACTTCTGTTAATTATCATCTTTCCAAAATGTTTTCTAGTCATTTATTAAAAATCTACTTGGCTTTAGCAGAAGTGAGAGCAATACTTGTAGGGCATTGAAATATTGAATCTATAATAGGTCTCTCAAAACTTGTTGATTAGTGCCATGGACAGATGTGGCTAAAAACATTTTATATTAGCAAACTTTTCAAAGCTGTGTGCTAGACCTCATGTCAGTTCACCCTGGTGTTCTAAGGATTCACAGATATATGAAGCATTGAGTGGGAAATATGTAGTCAAGTAGAGTAATGGAAGAAAGGGTACTTTCTTGCTAAATATTAGCTTCATGTTAAGATTATTTCATTCTGAAGTTTAAACCACATTGGCCTATCACAAAACACCACACAGCTAAATGAAGATTTTTTTTCTTCTAGTCCAAAAGTCCAGGAATAGAGTTCAAGAATATTAGGGCTAACCAGAACCTTCATGAATTTCAAACCAATTGGTTCTTGAAATGTAGTCTATCATTCTTCACAAAATTAGAAAAAACTGTTTTAAATTTCATATGGAATTTATGAAATTTATATTTCATAAATATAATTTAGCCAAGATAATCCTCAGCCAAAAGAACAAAGCTAGAGGCATCATGCTACCTGAATTCAAGCTATACTACAAGTCTGCAGTAACCAAAACAACATGGTACTGGTACCAAAACAGACATATAGACCAATGGAGAAGAACAGATAACTCAGAAATAACACCACACATCTACACATCTACAACCGACTGATCTTTGACAAACCTCACAAAAATAAGCAAAGGGGAAAGGATCTTCTATTCCGTAAATGGTGCTGGGAATATTACCTAGTCATATGCAGAAAATTGAAACTGGACCCCTTCCTTACACCTGTTATAGAAGATAAACTTAAGTCAGATGACTGAGTGAATGTCGCCTTACACACTTTTCCAACAGAATCTCTCTGCTGGAATGCCTAATATGCTTTCTGTCTTGGTGGTTGGCTCCCAAAGTCTGCTTCCCTGAGTCATACATTTTGTAGACACTTAAATCTAGACTTATCACTTAGAGCCTTCAATCTCAGTCCCAGTTTCTACAAGTCATGTTGTTTAGCATCTTGTACTTTCATAGGCCCAAACTTTTTCCTTCAGTTCACTCCATATCATCCTCTCAATGCCTGTCATTTTTCAGAAAATGCCAAATTTATATAGCTACAGGTTATGGTAATATGCTAGACACTGTTACTATATCTATGGCAGTCAAGACTCTGTGATACTGGCTAAGGGCTAAACACATAGATTAAAACAAGAGAATATCCAGAAAAAAATCCAGAAAAAAAAAAAAAGAACCTCAAACTAATTCTCAAACCTTATTCAAAAGTTAACTCAAAATAGATCATGGATTTAAATGTAAAACATTAAAATAGAAAATTATTAGGAAAAATACATAGTAGAAAAATCGTTGGAATCTAGGGAAAGGCAAAAAGTTCTTAAGAGTTCACACCATAAACATATTCCATAAAAGGCAAAATCAGTAAGCTAGATATCATCAAGAGTTATAAAATTTATTTAAAGATCTTGTCAAAAATAATGAAAAGGTAGGCTACGAAGTGGTGAAAGTACCTGCAAACCTCATATCCAACAAAGAACTAGTATCTAGAGTGTATCATAAACTCTTTGTTTTTCATAAACTCTTAAAATTCAATAGTAAAAGAACAATCAAATAAAAAATGGGCAAACACATGAAGAGGCATTTCACCAAAGATGATATTCATATAGCAAATAAGCACATGAATAGATGTTCAATATTACTAGCCTTTAGGGAAATAGAAATGTAAACCACAATGGGATAGCAGTATATAGCTAAAATAAATAATGATATCAGCAAATGGCTGTGAGGATTCAGAGAAACTGGATCAGTCATACAGTGCTGGTAGAGGTGTAAAATATACAGCTATTCTGGAAAAGCGTGGCGTATTCTTTAAAACTAAACAAGAACCTACCATATGGCACAGTAATTGCACCCCTGGATATTTGTTCCATGGAAATAAAAACTTGGGTTCACACAAAAACCTGTACATAATTTTTATGGCAACTTGACTATAGCCAATAGCTGAAAACAACCCAGATTTCCTTCAATGAGTGAATGGTTAAACTGTGGTACATTCATACCATTGGATACTATTTGGCAAAGAGAGGAACATACTATTGATCCACCCAACAACCTAGATGAATCTCCAGAAGATTATGCCGGAGTGAGGAAAAAAAATAGCAATCGCAAAAGATTACATTGTATATGATTCAACTTATATAATATTCTTAAAATGACAAAATTATAAATATCGAGACCAGATCAGGGATGTGGGATGCGAAAGGGAAGTTAGTGTAACTATAATGGGTAAAATGAAGGAGGCTTGTGATGATGGGAATGTTTTCTGACTTGACTGTATAAATGTCAGTATCCTGCTGGTGATATTACACTACAGTTTTGCAAGATGTTACCATGGGGGAGAAACTGTGTAAAGGGCACATCAAAACTCTTTGTATTGTTTTTTATAATTGAATGGAATTTACAATGATTTAAAAGTAAAAAATAATTTTTAAAAACTCTGGATATAGCATGGAATGTGGATTATAAGATTGTAAGACTGAAATAAGAGATGGTGAGCTAATGGAGTGAAGGGATGGGTGTGGTTTAAGACTGGGAGGTTAGCACACTACACTTAGCACAAGCTATTTGTAACTGCTGCTAGTAGTCTCTCAGATTTGTTTATTTTCATCGCAAGTTACCTAAAGAGTAGATTTTTTGCAGTAAGTGCGAAAACTTTATATATCCTATTGTTTTAAAAAATCTAATTTTATTTGACATGCATGAATGAGAGCTTTGAATTATATTGTACAGAAAAGGATCAGGTTTTGATGTGAGTAAATATCCACATTTTACCTGTGAATTAGCATTTTCTACATTATGCTTTCATTAGGCAAATGTGGTATAAACTTAGTGGGATGGAAAAGCATATGTGTGTGTGTCTTTGTATATATGTGTGTGTATATATATGTGTGTGTGTGTGTATATATGTGTGTGTGTGTATATATACACATACACACTGCATTACATAACACAACATAGACAACCACACCTTACCCATACACCCACCCCCTCCAATCTTACAAGCAAGTCTCTTTGTACTATAGGGGAAAAGCAGTTCTATCTTACACCATCAGATTTTGGCTAACTGCCCTCAGACTCATGCTACAGGATATCTAGCACCTAAATATTCCAGTTCATTTCATTAGTGTGCAATGAGAGACGAAATGAGCATCTGGAAATTGCAGCTCTCTCTGAAAGGCATAATTTTCTATTAATTTTAGATGAGAGCTTACTGGCTCTCGAGTGAAATACACTGCTGAATTCTTTCAACCTAAAGAAAAATAAAGGCAGACTTGAACATTTAGGGGAAGATGGTAGAGATGATTTAGATAACTACATATTCTTGGATAATTTCATACATATTCTGACCTGAAAGTAAAGGAAAAGAAAACATAAAATATCACATCATTTATAATGGAGAGAGCTAAATATCACTGCATGTATTTTGTATTGTATTTTCTCCCTCTGCTGGCCAAGTGGCTACATCAACATTAAATAAAAAAGATTTTTTTTTCTTTGCACTGTATAGTCAGGCTCTAAAACTAGAAATATCTATTGAGAGAAAATGTCATAAAATTTCTTGTATATTGTTCTCACCTTTAGTGCCCTCAAGCATTCTCTACACTCTCACCTAAAAATAGAAAGAAATAAATAAACATTTTGTCCTTAGGAAAGACCTATATTAGCAACGTCTACCTTGGTGTGATTTTAAGCCAATATGCCCCCTGGAAGAGTCTATTCAATTTCACAAACATTTATTGGGTCTACATGTGTCAGGTGCTCTACTGGTTGCTGGGCACATAAAAATGAATAAAGCAGTGTCCTTCTCCATCCCTCAGGAGCTCATAGCCTAGCAAAGAAGGGAGATCCATAAACAGTTAAAATTCAACATAAATGCTGCAAGAAAGAATTGTATAAAGTGCTAACGAATTGCAGATGAAGAAAGAATTGGTAGACTGAAAAGTCAGGGAGAGCTACAGGAAAACAAAGAGGCAGACAAGTGAGATTTGAAGCTTCAAGTATTTTTCCCTATGTTTTACACTGGGGAGGGTCTTTGGGAATAACAAAACATAGCCAAAGGTATGAAACAGTGAAGTTTTATTTTGGGATAATGATGACCAGGCACACAACACAGAGTTAGAATTTGTGGATGAAGTGGCTGGAGCAGAGGCTGGGAAGGCGGTTTTAGAACAGAAATGTAAGAGCCTAGATAGATACTCTAAAGAGTTGAAATCCTGCCTTGCAGCAAACAAGAGACCACGATTATTTTTAAGCAAGTGCTTTACAGGATTATCTTAGTATATTTGCATTTGTGGCTTGATTTTGTTCAATGTGCAAAGAATTTACAGTCTCAGTAAGAAGGGACAGAGTTTTTAAAGAGATTCTTTCTTAAACCACTGCTAATCATAGGAGGTAGGAAGCTGGGACTGTGTGTGTATTTAAGGCTGAGATGTAGGTCTTGGCCACTCCCTCAGTTTATTTACATTCACTCTTTGATGACCTAAGGAAATGAATTCTTATGAATTTGACAGCAGAAGTGAGGAAGATGGAAGGCATAATTTCTCATAGTAATTCTACAAATGCCTGATGTATAAGTAAATATAAAATGGAAAGTATATTATTTCTAATGTGCTAAAGGACAGTTTCAGATGGGTCGATGCAAAAGTTACATTTTACTTTGGACTGCAGCATCTCAATTTGCTTCAGAAGTTGCACCTTTTATTCTGTGTTGTATTAAAAAATTAAATCTATAACATGCAGATGGAAATGAAGGCAAAGCATTTAAGTTGCTGGTAAATTAATGTTCTATTTCTGAACATGGACTCAAGGTCACTGAGGGTCCTGGGAAGTCTTGTTTTGTACCCTGCAGAAGCAAGAACATGTTATATCCCAAAACGTGAAGATATTATTTTGTTCCGGATGATTATACTCCTTCGTTCTCTCTCCCTCTCCTTCCCCAACTCCTCTGACAGTGGACTGGTACTGGTCTGTAGCCTGTTAGGAAATGGGCTGCACAGCAGGAGATCAGGAGCAGGTAAGTGAGCATTACTGCCTGAGCTCCACCTACTGTCAGATCACTAGTGGCATTAGATTCTCATAGGAATGCAAACTGCATTGTAAACTGTGCATGCAAGGGATCTAGATTGCATGCTCCTTAAGAGATTCTAATGTCTGATGATCTGAGGTGGAACTGTTTCATCCCACAACCATCCCCCCATCCCACCTCATCCTTGGAAAAAGTATCTTCCAGGAAACTGAAACCAGTCCCTGGTGCCAAAAAGGTTGCTGACCACTGCTGTGCTGCTGTAAAGGACATGATTTTGTTTTGTTTTTATGGCTGCATACTATTCCATGGTATAATATATGTACCATACTGTTCTTTATCCAGTCCACTGCTGATGGGCACCTAAGTTGATTCCTTGTCTTTGCTATTGTTAACAGTGCTATGGTAAATACACAAGTTCAGGTGTCTTTTTGGTAGAATGATTTATTTTCCTTTGGATATACACCTAGTAATGGGATTGCTGGGTTGAATGGTAATTCAACTTTTAGTTCTTTGAGAATTCTCCAAAGTACTTTCCACAGGGGCTGAACCAATTCACATTCCCACCAACAGTGTATAAGCATTCCCTTTTCTCGACAACCTCACCAACATGTTATTTTTTGACTTTTTAATAGCCATTTTGACTGGTGTGAGATGGTATCATATTGTGACTTTGATTTCTCTAATGATTAGTGATGCCGATAATTTTTATTCCTGTTTCTTGGCCGTGTGTACGTCTTCTTTTGCTAAGTGTCTATTCGTGTCCTTTGCCCACTTTTTAATGAAGTTTTTTTTTTTTTTCTTGTTGATTTATTCGAGTTCCTTCTAGATTCTAGATATTAGTCCTTTGCCAGATGCATAGTTTGTGAATATTTTCTCCCATTCTGTTGGTTGTCTGCTTACTCTGTTGACAGTTTCTTTGGCTGTGCAGAAGCTCTTTAGTTTAATGAGGTCCCAATTGTCAATTTTTGTTTTTGTTTCATTTGTTTTTAAGGACTTGCTCATAACTTCTTTGCCTAGGCCAGTGTCCAGAAAGGTATTTCCTAGGACATCTTCTAGGATTTTTATAATTTGATATCTTACAGTTAAGTATTTAATCCATCTTGAGTTAATTTTTGTGTTTGGTGAGAGGTAGCTGTCCATTTTCTTTCTTCTGCATATGGTTAGCCAGTTATCCCAGCACCACTTATTGAATAGGGTATCCTCTCCCCATTGTTTTATTTTTGTCAACCTTGTTGAATATCAGTTGGTTGTAGGCATGCAGCTTTATTCCAAGAGTCTTTATTCTGAAGCATTGGTCTATGTGTCTATGTACTAGTCCATGTGCTAGTACATGCTCTTTTGGTTACTGTAGCCTTGTAGTACAGTTTGAAGGTGAGTAATGAGATGCTTCCAGCTTTCTTCTTTTTGATGAGGATTGCTTTGGCTTTGCAGGTCCTTTTTTGGTTCCATATGAATTATAGGATAGTTTCTTTTCATTCTGTGAAAAATTACCTTGGCAATTTGATAGAAAAAGCATTTCATCTATAAATTGTTTTGCACAGTGTATTAGTACATTTTCACTCTGCTATAAAGCATACCTAAGACTGAGTAATTTATGAAGGAAAGAGCTTTAATTGACTCACAGTTCCTCATGGCTGGGGAGGCCTTGGGAAACTTACAGTTATGTCTGAAGGGGAAGCACACACCTTCTTCACAAGGCAGCAGGGGAGAGAGAGAACAAAGGGAGAAGAGTCCCTTACAAAACCATCAGATCTCATGAGAACTCACTCACTATCATGAGAACAGCTTGGGGGAAACCATCCACGTGATCCAATCAACTCCCACTAGAACCCTCCCTCAACACATGGGAATTACAATTCCAGATGAGATTTGTGTGGGGAGACAAAGCCAAACCATATCAGGCAATATGGCGTTTTTAACAATATTGATTCTTCCAATCCATGAGCATGGAATGTTATTCTGTTTATTTGTATTGCCTGTGATTTCTTTCAGCAGTGTTTCGTAGTTCTAATAATGACAATATTATTTAAAATGGTAAAGTTATACTTATTGTAATGCCTAAAATTGGGCATTAAACTACTAAAATAATAAAAGTGGCTGAACTTAATTTTTATTGGACTTGTCAGTGTGTTTTGTTTTTGAGTGGAAATACTTGGAGGGGTAAAAATTTAAAATACACATAAAAAATTAGTACATCTTTATTACATTTACTTTTCTGCCTTTTAGCAAAATGACTCATTTTGTTGGAATAATCAAGATTTTCACATAATTTTTATTCTAGCAAGACAATGATATAAAAGATAAAAACTGACATGTGAGGCCGGGCGCGGTGACTCACGCCTGTAATCCCAGCACTTTGGGAGGCCAAGGAGGGTGGATCATGAGGTCAGGAGATCGAGACCATACTGGCTAACACAGTAAAACCCTGTCTCTACTAAAAATACAAAAAATTAGCCGGGCGTGGTGGCGGGCGCCTGTAGTCCCAGCTACTCAGGAGGCTGAGCCAGGAGAATCGCTTGAACCTGGCAGGCAGAGGTTGTAGTGGGCTGAGATCGCGCCACTGCACTCCAGCCTGGGCGACAGAGTGAGACTCTGTCTCTAAATAAATAAATAAATAAATACTGACCTGTGATCAGTGTACAAAGTTTAAATGTTTTCAGCAATAATGTAAAGTAAAAGATGGAAAATTTTAAAATTTTTGTATGTGCTTTAAATTTTTTTTCTATCATATTCAACATTTTCTATTGAATTCAAAATGCATTATAAAAATTATGATTAATTAAAGATTTTTAATCACATATTGATGAGGATGGGATTTTTATTTAATTTTTTGAAGTAGTAATTGAACCTGAAGTTACTTTTATGGGGTACAACATGATATTTCAATGTATATAAATTATGAAATTATTAAATCAAATTAATTAATATATCCATATCTCACATACTTTTGTGTGTGTGGTAAGAATATTGAAGATCTAGTTTCTTAGCAATTTGCAAGTATACATTACTAACTACTGTCACCATGCTGTACAATAGATCTCCAGAACTTATTCATTCTGTCTAATTGAAACTGTGGTTTTTACCCCCATCTTTCCATTCCCACTGACCCCCAGCGCCCAACAACTACCCTTCTTCTTTCAGCTTCTATGAGTTAGTTTCATATCTAAAAATTACGTATTATTTGTCTTTCTATGCCTGGCTTATTTCACTTAACATAAATTCACCCAGGTTTATTCATGTCATCACAAATGACAGGATTTCTTTCTTTTTAAAGGCTGAATAGTACTCATTTGTGTATAAATGCCACATTTTCTTTATTCAGTCACCCCTTGATGGGCACTCAGGTTGATTCTGTATCTTGGTTATTGTGAATAGTGCTGCAATGAACATGGGAATGCAGGTTATCTTTTTGACATACTGATATTACATCTTTTGGATAAATACACAAAAGTAGCATTGCCAGATCATATGGTAGTTCTATTTTTAATTGTTAAGGAAAACTCTATACTGCTTTTCACAATGATCCTGCTAATTTACATTCCCATAAAAAATGAATAAGGTTCCCTTTGCTCTATACCTAACCTTATTAACTTTTAAGATACAAACAACCAGATTTGTAATTCTAGGGTTCAATGTCCAATTAATTGATAATGGAAAAAAGTAGTGTTCGGCTTATGCTTGTATTTTGCTAACCCACGTATATACATATTTGAGTAGTGTGATTTATTTAATATTGACAAATCATTCTCAGCCTCCATTGTAACTTTTAGAAATAACACTCTAATACATGAGTATTCAGAACCACCAATTGGAATGCCTTGAAAAGGAGCAAGGAAGTGGATACTTGGCACTGCTGGGAAATAACGCTTTGTTAAGCAAGAATCTGTTCCCTTTGTGCCATCTAAGAGGATGCATTTGCGAAGTTAATTAATTTAATTTTTGTTGTTGTTAAACTAAGCACTTTTAGGCTGTACTGTAGGCAGCAGCATAACCCATAAACCTTCATGACATTTGGGTGAGGCTGCCTTTTTTCACCCTGATTAGTGTTAGTTGTAAGGATTAATATTTGGGATTATATGTTGGGCTCTATTAGCCTTAAGCACCAGATTCCAATGGCAGGTGTCCCCCTGTGTCTTTAATGAATTTTTCTGAATATGCATTTATAATATGCAGGCCATCTGAAGCACAGGGCTCAACCAAGCAGCATCTCTAGCCAGCTCTAAAGGTATGACTAGTGGCATGGTTCAGGGCAAGTCTTGTATCATTTATGTTTTGATTCTACATCATTTTCATTCAGATTTTCCTCAATTCCTTCGTATCTATAGGTGTTTTCAAGTGCATGAGATTTTGGAATTGTTTCCTGAGTCAACTTTTTTGGCATAGTTTTCTCCCCTCCTATTCTTAGTTGTGTGGGAAATAGAAAGTGGAGCAGAGGTCACTGTGTGAAGTACATAATACCATAGGGTAAGGAATTTTTACTTATATGGTGTAACTATTTTTATGTATATTTACAAACTATTTATAAGGTTTCAAATAAATGCCATTATGAGTTAGAATGACTTTTGAATAAATTTGTTGTTTGAAAATGGGCCATTTTATAACGGTGAGTCTTCGCTGAGGCTGAAGGCAGTCAGAGAAGATATATAAAAAGGTGCATCTTTGGAATTAAGCAATGAAAGGCAGTTGGAAAAATCAGTACAAGGTCAGAGAAAATTAACACTGAGAAATAACATTTAGGGAAATTAATATCTCAGATCTGGTGGTCAGTTGGAGGAGAGGAACCTCCACAATTAGGTAGAGAATTATATTTGGGGTAAAAGGGAATGTTTGTGAGTTTGTCTGTCATACACATTACCCAGAGAAAATGCTATTATGTTTATGATGGCAGAAACTGCCATACTTAGGAGTTAGTTTCTGCTGTTTTGCAGATGCAGTTTGAGCCAGTGACTGACAGTGCTGAAATTATTAAACACAAAACTCAGAATTTGTTATAACTAGAAGAGGCATGGGAAGCTATACAATCTGTTTCCTTCAGTTTACATGTTAGGCATTTCTCCTCTAATAGAGTTTTTTCTTTTTTCTTATTTTAGTCAATACATATTACCCATACATATTTATGAGGCACATGTGATATTTTGATACATGCATACAATGTGCAATGATCAGATCAGGGTATTTAAGACAACTGTCACCTCGAACATTTATCATTTCTTTGTGTAGAGAACATTTCAAATCCTCTCTTCTAGCTATTTTGAAATATGCAGTATATGGTTGTTAACTGTAGTCACCCTACTGTGCTATTGAAGATTGGAACTTATTTCTTATTCCTAACTGTGTATTTGTACCCACCAACCTCTTTTCATCCCCCTCTCACTCTTCACAGTCTCTGATAACTATCATTCTACTCTAATAGGCTTGAATTAATTACTTCTGAGTTTGTTTAATAGATATGTATTATTTTTGTAAATTTTACTTTCGTAATTCTCAGTCAGAAAGAGTTATTTTAACTGTGCTTCTGTGTTAGCAAATAGTAAAGGGTTTTATTTTTATAAACTAAATATCTCAATTCCAAATTTGTGTTATCTCTACATCTTAGGTATCTGTTGAAGATTATTCTGCTTTTCACTCTTTGCTTTAAAATAATTGATACTTCTTCTCTCATAGCAGCAGTAAAATCTCAGAATGCAGAAAACACTCCACAGCTGAGATAGGAAAAGCCAGTTAAAAATGGCTCTGAAGTCTTTAAAATAATAAATGGCAACAAATATGTTTATAAGGAAATTGAGAAGGGAAATTTTGATAAAGCCCCAGAGTTGGTTGAGATTTTAGCAGAGATATCTTTATCCCAAGTAATGAAAGAGAAGATAAAGAAGATAAATAACATGTTAAAGTACTATTTTATCAAAAATTCAGTGACAGTTTGATAAATAAACATTGTGGCACTAACATTTTATGAAACAAAGTTATAGCTTAGGTAAAAACCTCAGGAAATGTCTCATTGTCTTTACTTGTGTCTTAGGTGAAGCAAGAACGGACCTTGGTTTTAGTTTTATTGTTTGTTTGTTTGTTTGTTTATTTATTTGAGATGGAGTCTCACTCTGTTGTCCAGGCTGGAGTGCAGTGGCAGTATCTTAGCTCACTGCAACCTCCACCTCCCTGGGTGCAAGCAATTCTCCTGTCTCAGCTTACCGAGTAGCTGGGACTACAGGCATCTGCCACCACCCCCGGCTAATTTTGGTATTTTTGGTAGAGACGGGGTTTCACCTTGTTGGTCAGGCTGGTCTCGAAGTCCTGACCTCAGGTGATCCACCCACCTTGGCCTCCCGAACTGCTGGGATTACAGGTGTAAGCCACCACACCTGGCCCATTGTGTAATTTTTAGGGTAAGTTCCTCCTTGTTGTATAGGACTAAGGCTTATATGCATGGCTAAGGGGCAAAACAAGGCTTGAATATTTAAGGAGAGAATATGCACTTGCAAACCTCACCAATCCCCTGCTTTTCCTGTTCTTTTTAACCTCAGTGTGACATCACCATTTATCCAATTGCTCAGTCTACCCAGAAACTCTATAGTTATTTTAATCTCCTTTTCCCCATATCCATAACCAAGCGGTTGTTCTGGTAATTGTTAAATAGCTCCCTAATCCACTAGTATCTCTTGACTTTCTCTAATTCTACCTTAATTCAGGTGCCATAACTCATTATTAATCAACATTTATTGAGGACCTACTTTGTGGCAAGCATCATATTAGGCAGTGGGCATGCAAAGATACATAAATCACATCCCCTGCACGTGACAATCCCAAACTCTCCATCTCTCTGATTTAAAACAAAATGTTGAAAATATAGATGAGGAGAAGGAAAGGAGGAAATTGTATGGTATTAGTGGGATTACTGTTGATTTTCCAAAGGCTTATTGAGACAGCATCCTAATTAGTTTTATTATCTCTAGAGTCTCTCACCTCAAGACATCCTTCAAACTATAATGGGGCACCTATCCAAGATAAAACTAATTAGGATGCCTCTTCAGGGCAACCTCCTAAAATTCTTCAATGGGTCCATATGTAATGAATAAATTATTGGCTTGGTGCAAAAGTGGTTGCAGTTTTGGCTATTATGTTTAATACTGAGCAAGATGACATGAAGCTTTCTAGGGTCTTGTTAGGTTTTCTTCTCTATCCTTAACTCTAATACCACTACTAGGCACCTTCGACTCTTACAGATCCCACTCTAATAATATGCAGCTCTCCCAGATTTCTCACATTTTCCACACTTCCTTCTTGGCACACATTGTTTTCTCTTCTTAAAAGCCTGTTCCTTGTCCCTTCCTGTGGAAACTGTATGACCGACTTTAGTTTATCTCCTCTGAACCCTTCCTCTGTCCCTCCTCACATGCTGAAAAGGATGATCACCTTCTTTTCTGACCTTACTTGTCACATCTAAGATAATTAATTACTTTTTGCCTATTTCACTCACCCACTTGGCAAATATCTTATTCATTTAAAAAAATTCCAGAATTTGGGATAACACCTAGAACATAACAGACCCTTAATACAAATTGCAGCAATAATAACACTCAAATTCATGAAGAAATTTTGAACACATTGCAATCTCATTCTTATGATTTCAGAAAGCCTATTCTTGACATGTAATATTTTTGTTGAACTATATACTTGTTATGCCTAATGTTATTTGTTAATGTTTTTAAATTTAGCTATAATTTTGATATTTAACATTTTATGTCATCTATTAACTGTTGAAAAGTATATCCAATTTAATGAGCTAAAGTTGAAATACAATAAATCTTGCAGATATTTTAGATATTAGGACATTAATGCAGTCTTATTATAAGCTCTACCATAGGAAAATCTCAGAAATTAATACAGGCAATGTAAGAATGCCAAAGAAGGCATTCTCTTTGGCAGAAGGAAACCAGAATAAGTGAGAAATTGCCCAAAAAGAAAAGACCAGGGTCAATGCTTACATTTATTGCTGTCCTTGAACTCCTCACAAGTGATGTGAAGGGGACATGCATGAAATAGTGTCTCTAACCTACTTAATCATGTTTCTTATAGATACCAATGTCCTAACCTCGATGTAAAACAAATAAGCTTGCAAACTGAGATATAGGTACTAGATACAGATCATATCAGCCAGTCTAGTCAGGGGATAGAAAACACACCAGTGATTTAAATAGAGAAAATCTAATATGAAAAATTTAATATAAAAAAGAATTAACTAGGCATAAAATTATTAAGCAGGTAACCAATGGGGAAAAACAAAATAAAGCAAACAAAAAATCCCCCAAGTTATCAGAAAATTGCTACTACCACTAGAGAATAGAGGAACAAGCTCAGAGTAATATAAAACCTAGGAATTTAGAGAAGGGATGCCTAAGACTGCGGCCCAGACCGCTTGGCATTCCGTTGCATCTATGGGAAGAACTGTTGCTGCTGGGATAAAGAAGTACTGCTGGCATGACAGCAACTAGAACAGCAATCAGGGAGGATGAAGGCAGGAAAGACTGTCTTTCTCATTCCTCCAGTCTTGCAGGCTCACTCTGTCACCCCCTGTTGAACACCTAACAGGAAGCCAGATGGAAAAACACAAATGTGTTTGCAAAGTCCCAGGCCAGCATCAGGAACTGGGTTTAGAAATGTGGGCTTGGGCTAAGAGTGGTGGCTCACACCTGTAATCCTAGCACTTTGGAAAGCTGAGATGAAAGGATCACTTGAGCCCAGGAGTTTGAGAGCAGCCTAGGCAATATAGTGAGCGAGACCCCCATCTCTACAAAACATTAAAAAATTAGGTGGGCATGATGGTACATATCTGAAGTCTCAGCTACTGAGGAGGTTGAGCCAGGAGGATCGCTTGATCCCAGGAGTTTGAGGCTACAGTGAGCTATGATCATGCCGCTGCACTCCAGCCTGGGTGACAGAGTAAGACCCTGTCTCAAAAAAAAGTGTGTATTTGGAGAGGAGAGGTAATAGCCTAATAACCAGCCTGCATGCTTTGATGAAACTGGTGGGAGAACAGATGGGGTATGGAATGAATATATGTTAATGTGCCTCAGAGCTCTTGCACACTGCTAGCCTCTTTCTGTCCAGTGGCTGCCCAGTGGCTGCCCTCACCTACCCACAGTCAACAGTATGTCCCTGCTCTGCAGCCTAGGCTTGAATCTGAACATTGCGTTCATACTCATTACACTGTACTGACAGCCAGCTCTCTAGAACATGCCAGCCTAACACAAACCAAGCACTTCTCATAGTTCTTGGATAAAGAAATAATCTGGCTAGTGGAGCCAGAAAAGTGACTTTAAGAGCCAAATCAGTCATGGATTATTAATTTAGGGTTCAATGATTTCTGAATTAATGAAAACAAAGGGAAAAACTAACATAATAAACTAACCATTATCAAACATGTTCCTGTCCTGAAGAAATATTAATATTGCAATAATTTTCATCTTCTCCTAGATATAGAAAAGGGGGAGAGGGACATGCATACTTAAGTCTCCAAAGAAAGATTCAATCCCATACTAGCAAAATCAGATAGTGGGTGGATAATTCACAAATGGGAAGGAAAAGCAGGCTTTTAAACTCTATTTCAATTGAATCACTTTTTTAAAAAATCACTGTTCTTCTCCATCTTTGTATATTTATCTCTTATTTGAGAGTAAGAAGTCACTCAGCTAGGAATCAAATCAATACCTGTCTTACAAAACAACTTAACCTTGAGTACTGCTAATGTTTCTACAAGCCTCTTTTAAGTTAGTTAAAACTGCCAGGCAGTCATGAAAATTAATACAAGCTTACTATCATTGAGACATGAAGAAGGCATAACAAGCCTAAAGAAATCGAATAAATGATATCATACTCATGCTTATAAACATTCAGTAAAAGTCATTTAAAGATTTTTACTATTTGATTGCAACTTAACTTTCCAGTTTCATCTTATACCACTTTCCCAAGGTCTTCTATACACTAGCGCCCTGAATTGCTCGATGTATTAAGATTGAAATGCAGTATGTTCTTGTTTTTTCCTATGACCAGAAGACCTTTATGTCCCTCCTCCCTCCTACTTGGTGAAATCCTTTTAAGTCTTCATCATTACTCCCCGGAAAGCAACTCCACTATGAAGATTGACATTATTTTCTCCCATTTTCTCCTTCACTCTTTGGTAAGACTCATGTAGCATTAATTTCTTTGTAATTATTACATTTCTCAAATGTAAGATGTCATTGATTGTAACATGCCCCATTACTTTGTATACCACTCTGAAGGAAAAATGCTTCACAGTGAACTATGATCGATTTTATGGAGCATCTTGATTTCAGAGGTGATAAGAATGTAAATAAAAGGTGTATTTTAAAATGTGGTAGTTGTATATGGAACTGTCTTTCTTGCTAGATTGCTGAGTTGTGAGCTCCGTGGCAGCAAGAAACAGGACTCAATCCTATTTTGTCTCTAACATCGAGAATACTATTGAATTCATAGCAGATACTTCAATAAATATTTGTCTAAGTGTGCACCCAAAACTAGGATGGAAATAAAACTATTAGCAACACCTATTTAGCCTTGGCTTTGTTCTATGATCACAGCTGATAATGTACATGATCCAAAAAAGTGATATACAAACTTTTTCTCACAAACCTTCAAAAAATCGTTGTTTTTGCAGGATGACTAGGCAGTTATATAAGTAGCTTAATTTTAATAGAAATGGAAAGGCCCATGCTCCCAAATCAGCCATTTGCTATTTGTTGTTGCCTGAAAATCCCACCCTTAGGAATTCCCTCCCTTGTAACACAATGTACAATTTCCTGAGGGGAAATCTCATTAAGTTTTATCAGACAGCATCACTACATGAAATAGTTCACCAGGTTCCTCTCCAGCAACAAAAAATAACCAACTTAAAAATAATTCTGAAAAAATAGAGTCCTTCAAATGTATTTTTAGTATTTCCCAAGAAAAGGCAGATTTGAAGAAGAGGTTTGAGAGCTAAGGACAAGAGGACACTGGCTTCAGCAGCAGCTCAAGAGGTAAAAGTGGAGGCTGGCAAGACAGCAGGGGGCAAAATGCAACTTCGGCAAGAAACTGTCCTTGGCCAGAATGCTACCTTTCTGAGAAATAATATTTTTATTTCTCTTCTTTTCTACTCTATAGCCGTTTTCATTATTTCTGTTAATTGCTTCTATTCTGTCCTCTGGTCATTTACAACACTTACTTACTTTGTTTTAATGCATATTGCTACATGGCATTCATTTAGACCTTTTGTTTTCAATGCCTCTCTCTCCTCTCCTTTCTGGGTCACCATTTTCCAAGCTTCTGAACGTTTTCTACTTTCCTTCATGTTAGTCTCCTAGTTTAAGATCTCTACCTGAGAATTAAGTGCATGAAAATCTGATAATGCATGTATCTCTGGAATTTTTTAGCTTTTTCCTTGGCCTGAGCCCCACGGTTACTATTCTCTGCATCAACTTGAACTCCACTGGCTCTGTTTTCAGTGACATGGAGAGCCACCTCTCAAGTCAAACTATGTCCTCTGGGGAAAAAAATGTGGACTTTCCTTTTTTAATTCCACATATGTGTTCTTTTCTATTTTTTTCTTTTAGTCTTTACAGCTATGACTAAGCTATTGGACTAAATATGCCCTTTGATGTCATGTAATTGGCTTAAAATATTGTTTCTGCACCTGTGTATTTTGTTTCTCCTCTCCATATTTAAAGCATTCGCATTAAAAATACCCTGTTGTTTACCCTTGGCAGTGCTATGTATCAGCTTAAGCCTCTCTAATTAGGGAAAAGGGTCCCCGCAGATGTCTCAGACACAGCCAGTGGAATGCACCATCAATATCAAGAATTAACACCTCGCGTTATGTGACACTTCAAACTTTTTCTTAGTGCTTTTACTTATAGTTTTTATTTTCACCTCATTTTTACGTAGCTGAAAATTATGACATTTCTAGTGCCTTTTTAGTCATCCATTTTTGTCTTTTCTGGCAGTCATTCCATTTCTGAATAGCATTTATGTAATTTTTATCACTATAATTCTGTATAATCAAACCGGCAATTTGGTGAATTTTTTTATGAACTATATTTCTTTCAAACCATCCTCTACTATCCCACTTCTAAAACTTCTATTTAATCTTCAGAGTTTGAATTACTGCCAACATGTCTTTCAGAGTTATCCCCAGTAATTTTATAATGATAGTTCTCCCAATGTGATCACTAGGTAAACAGTCTATGAGTTCTTTAATACGTCTCTTGACAAGTCACCATCATGCTTTGGAAAATTATTAAGTTTCTTTCTCTGCTATCTTCCTCTATGAGGCTGCTTCTGTTCACCTCTCCCCAACCCCAAGTCTGACATTTCTCTTATTGAATCTTTGGGAATCACCAACAGCTATCATTCAAATATTGGGAAGTCTTTTAAACATTTCCCACTTTATTTTTTTTCTGTAACTTTTGTTTTCTCCCCTTCTTGGGTATTAACTATTCACTCTCTCCCATAGGCAGAGTACTAGCATGGCTCCCAAGATTCTTTCCCCTGTTGTACATACCCTGTAAAATCTTCTCCCCTTGAATTCAGTAAACCTGTGACTGTATGGAATATCATTTAGTGATGTGACTAAGTAATGGCAAAAGGGATTTTGTAGATATAGTCTAATCAAAAGAAAGATTGGCTAGGTGTACCTGATCCAAACAGATAAGCCCTTAAAAGAACAAGTGGCCAGGTGTGGTGGTTCACACTTTTAATCCCAGCACTTTGGAAGGCCAGGCAGGAGGATTACTTGAGGCCAGAAGTCCAATCCTGCAATGAGCTATGATGTCCCCAACACTGCACTCCAGTCTGGGTGACAGAGTGAAACTTTGTCTCAAAAATTAAAAAAAAAAAAAATTTAAAAAATTTAAAAAATAAAGAAACAAGAAGCAACAGCAGATGATCTCCTGCTGGCCTTGGAGACACAACATGCTATGTTGTGGGAAAGGCCATATGGTAGGAAACTCCAGGCAGCTTCAAAGAGATGAGTGACCCCTCCACTGACAGTCAGCAATAACACCGGACCTCAGTCCTACAAACCCAGGGAACTGAATTCTGTCAACAACCAAGGAGCTAGGAAAAGGACCCTGAACTCCAGATGAGAAGTCAGTCTAGCTCACACTTTCATTTAAACCTTGTAAAATTCTGCACAGAGAACCTAGCTATAGAGTACCTAGAATTCTGACCTGCAGAACCTAAGTTGGTGATAGTTTGTTTCCAAATAATAGAAATAGCAAACAAACAGAAAGTATTATTTTCTTCTTCTCCTTTTGGTGACTAATCTCTTCTGGTGACTATAATTCCTACTCATTGTCTTAACTGTAATCTCTTGAGAGCAAAATGCTTCAAGCCCTACCAATATTTTTCCTCTCCATTGGGCAGGTTTGTTTTTCTCTACTCTGATATTCCAACCTTCTGACTTTACTTGGTCTATTTGCCCTTCCCCTCCTGGAGATTTTTTGTTGTTGTTGCAATTTTTAAAATAATAGACTTAACCTAATCTGCTTATTTTCTTTCTCTCATAAGAAACAATCATTTGGCCTACTTCTCATTAGCTAGTAGAGTTGAATTCAAAAGCAAATCTGCAGTGATGGCATACTTTCTGATGTTCCAATGAAATTGATGTACCCATTCATTTACTATTTCACTCATAGTTTTCATTCAGCAGTTAGAATCACAACCTAAAATGTCAAGTAGTCTCTTAGGCACTGTTATTCCAAAGATAAATAAGATGAAGACTTTAGTTCTAAAATATTCACATTATAGTGGAGATAGGATGGTTGTCAGAATCAAACAAAATACTAAATAGGACACTAAAAATTATGTAAATTAAAGACATTACTATTTAGAATAAAATCTAAATACATATGTAAAAGAACAAAGAATTTCAGGCATGTATGGGACAAACAGTAAATCAGTTAAAGATAAAAGGAGGGAGAAAATGGATTCAGTGCAGTATTTCATTTTCAAAATATGAATTGGAATTTTGTTTTTCTTTAAAGCCATTGTATCATGTTGTAAGTAACTATTATATGTAGATCAATGTATCAGGCACTTGGGAATGGGTAGTAAGGAGTTGCCAGGATGTAGGAACACAATCTTGCCCACTAAAACAGACTCTCTATTTTCTCCATGATGATCACATTGTCTATTCTTATATCCTCTAGAGTGCCCTTCCCCAGTCAATAAACAAATATGCACAATGGTCCAGGCCCAGACCATGAGCCTAGAATTGGGGAGCAGCACATCATTGTATCACTTCTTATCAACAAGCACAGTTTGGCATGCAGCATCCTGTAAAGGCAGAGGGTGTGCAAATTACCATAGCCCTAGGATATGTAGTTAAGCATGAAGTCAACTAAATGGATGTCATTGAATCGGGGTAAGACACACTCCAGCCCGAATGGAAAACAAATACATTTTATATGAATAGTGTGAATTTTCCATGGAAATGAGAAAAGAGAATTCCTAGGAGAACATATTTTCCTTGCCTATTTATTTTTTCCCTGTAGGAAGATGGTAATAGGAGATATTTTAATAATATTGTAGACTTACAAAGGCAGTGCAATTTTTAAATGGTAATATAGTATTTTTTTTTTTTGCTGGAGTCATAAACATAACCAATGTCTCAGTTTCAAAATATGTACATCATCTTGAAGCCAGATTGGCCATGAAGTGTAAATGTCTCTGAGCACCATTTATGCAGTTGAAAGTAATACAGCAAGTTACAGATGTTTATGCCCAGTAGTATAGACAGACTCATGTAACATCTGTGAGGAAATGTGAAATCACATAGATAAAAAAAGATCATTTTGCACAGCAAATGTATCCTAGGTGTCTTAGGTTGTTTTGTGCTGCTGTAATAGCATACCTGAGATTGGGTAATTAAAACAAAAACAGAAACGAAAAAAACCATAAATTTATTTTCTCACAGCTCTAGAGGATGGGAAGTCCAAGATAAAACTCTGGCATCTGGTGTCAGCCTTCTTATGGCATCCTCATACAGTGGATGGCAGAAGGCAAGTGGGAATGAACATTGTGTCCTTACATGGCAGAAGAATGAAGGAGAGCCCTACCAGTATTTGTCCTCTCCATTGGGCAGGTTTGTTTTTCTCTCCTCTGATATTGCAAACTTCTGACTTGACTTGATCTATTTGCTCTTCCCCTCCTGGAGAGTTTTTGTTGTTGTTGCAATTTTTAAAATAATAGACTTAACCTAATCTGCTTATTTTCTTTCTCTCATAAGAAACAATCCTTTGGCCTACGTCTCATTAGTTAGTAGAGTTGCAAACATTTTTTATAATGTCATTAATCCATTTATGAGGGCACAGCCCTCATAAAAGTACTGGGTAACAATTTTTATGCAGATATCTATTCTTAACTGTTCAATATGGAAAATTCTCTTTCCTTTTTCCTCTTCCAACCTAGTATGTTACCAACAAAACTGTTATATGAATAGTTTTGTTTAGGCAATCGTAAAGTCTAAAAAATGCATTTTAAATATTGCTATAATAAAAATCCATGATAAAAGTTTTTTAAAAATCCTACCTTATCAATTATTTGACATACCCAAGTTTTAGTCACAAGAAAAAATATTTCAACCTTCTGAAACTAAATATAATTAGTATCTGCCTCATTGAAGTTAGGGTACTGTTGTCAGACTCTGCACAGTGGTCCCTTTTCAAACACTAGATGCAAGTCTGTTTATTCAATAAAGGTGGTTATTAACTTCTCATGGACAAACAGGACTAAAAATCTTCACAGAGATGTAATGGGAACTGAAAAGCCCCAACCATGGAGAAAAAATTGCAAACTAAAAAAATAGAGCATTAAATGGAAGAATTCATAGATGAAAGCTATTGATCAAACTGCAAAGGTCTCTCCTTATCAAATTTTATTGATGTAGATTCAATTTATTCATGTGTATTTTATTTGTTTTTGTATAAGAGAATAGAAACTATTTTTCCCTATTATACTCTCACTCAACATAGAACACTTCTGTGGTCAGATATGTGGGGTTTTTCCCCTACATTCCAAGGAATCCTCCAGGATACTAACTAGATATCCTATAATTCAATCTAATTTCAATGCTATCTACATGGAGATAGTATCAGATCCCACAGGTTGAGGGCTCAGTTGAGCAGAACTGCTGCCATTTCAGATGTTGGTCAAAAGTAGTAGATTGCAACTTACGCATCTGACCGATGGGTTACAAGCAAAGGTTACAACTATCTCATTTTTGGGTTTGATTAATTTGTGAGGACGGTTCATAGAACTTAGGAAAACACTTATGTTTACCTATTTATCATAAAGGATATTACAAAGAATACAGATGAACAGACAGATGAAGAGATGTTGATATAGTTTGGATATTTGTCCCCACCCAAATCTTACATTGAATCGTAATCCCCAGTGTTGGAGGTGGGGCCTTGTTGGAGATGTTTGGATCACTGGGGTGGATTCCTCATAAATGGCTTGGGCCATCCCCTTGGTGGTAAGTGGGCTCTAGCTCTCAGTTAATATGAGATCTGGTTATTCAAAAGCATGTAGCACCCCCTCTACTCTCTATCTCTCTTACTCTGTCTTTCACCACGTAAAGTGCATGCTCCTGCTTTGCCTTCTGCTATAAGTAAAAACTCCCTGGGGCCTCCCTGGAAGCTGAGTGGATGCCTGTGCCATCCACTGCCTATACAGCCTGAAGAACTATGAACCAATTAAACCTCTTTTCTTTATGAATTACCCATTCTCAGGTATTTCTTTATAGCAATGCAAGAACAGCCTAATGCAGAAAATTGGTACCAAGGGTGGTGCATTGCTATAAATATACCTAAAAATGTGAAAGCAGCTTTGGAACTGGGCAACACACAGAGGTTGGAAGACTTTAGATGGCTCAGAAGAAAATAGAAAGTCAAGGGAACACTTGGAACTTCTTAGAGACTGGTTAAATGGTTGTGACCAAAATGCTGATAGCATTATGGACAATCAACTCCAGGGTGCTGAGGTCTCAGATGGAAATAAGGAACTTACTGGGAACTGGAGCAAAGATCATGTGTGTTATACTTTAGCAAACAGCTTGGCTGCCTTCTGTTTGTGCCCAGGTTTGTTCAAACTGTAGAAGTTTGAACAAAAGAGTAATAATTTACGGTATCTGGTAGAAGAAATTTCTAAGCATCAAAGTGTTCAAGATGTGGCCTGGCTCCTTCTAACGGCCTATGCCTAGATGAAGGAGTAAAAAAAAATGACTAAAAGTGGGAACTTATAATTAAAATGGAAGGAGAGCATTAAAGTTGGGAAACTTTGCAGACTGGCCATGTGGCAGAGAAATTCCTACCTTGAATTCAGGGTAGGAATTCAAGCAGGTTGTGAATCAACCACTTGCTAGAGACAGCTGCCTAACTAAAAGGGTGCCCCCCATGCTAATATTCAAGACAATGAAGAAAAGGCCTTACAGAGTTGCCACTGGGTCACTGCCTAATGGAGCTGAGAGAAGGGGGCTACCCTCCTCTAGACAAGAGACTGGTGGATCCACTGGCACCTTGCACCCTGCGCTGGAAAAGCCACAGGCACTCAACAGCCGGTGAGAGAGGCCTCAGGGGCTTAATCCTGCAAGGCCACAGGGGTGGAGATGTCCAAGACCTAGGGAGCCCACCCCTTGTATGAGTGTGACCTGGATATGGGACATGGAGTCAAAGGAGATTATTTTGGAGCTCTAAGAGTTAATGGAGGGATGGAGCTGTCCAAGATGGCCAACTAGAAGCAGCTAGTGTGCACAACTCTCATGGAGAGAAATAGAATGGGTGAGTAAACACAGCACTTTCAACTGAAACATCCAGGTATATGCATTGCGATTCATCAAGAAAACAATTTGACCCACAGAGAATGGAGAAAAGCAAGGCAAGACGATTGCCCATCTGAAAGCAACATGGAGCCAGTGGAGACTCCGCTGTCCAGGTAAATGGTGAGTGAATGAGGGACCCCAAGGACCCAGGCTTCTTCCATGGATATCTGCAACTCTCAGTTCAGGAGAGCCCCTCATGAACCCACTTCACAAGGGCCTCCAGGCTGACACACAGAGCTATGCAGAGTCTTGACCTGAAAGCAACGTGGAGCCAAGGAAGACTCTGCCGTCCAGGGAAGTGGTAAGTGAATGAGGGACACCCAGCACAGTGCAACAGCTCTACAAAGAAGGACTCAGGCTTCCTGCATGGATATCTGCAACTCTCAGGTCAGAAGAGCCCCTCATGAGCCCACTTCACAAGGGCCTTCAGGTGGACACACAGAACTTTGCAGAGTCTTGACCTGAAAGTAACATGGAGCCAGGGGAGACTCCACTGTGCAGAGAAGTAGTGAGTGAATGAGGGACCCCAAGTATCCACACTTCTTCCAAGGATATCTGCAACTCTCAGGTCAGGAGAGCCCCTCATGAACTCACTTCACAAGGCTTTCAGGCTGACACACAGAGCTATGCAGAGTCTTGGTAGAGCTAATGCTCAGGCACACGTGGAGCCCCAGGAGCTTTAGATACCCAGGCTTCCCAGCAAAAGTGGCTACAACTCTGGCACAGTAGGAGGTTAGACCCCCATACATAGCCATAGGAAGGGGGCTGAATCCAAGGGACTGAGCAGCAATGGTCTGAGGGCCCTGATTCCATAGCACCTCACGGGATAAGACCTACTGACTTGGAGCTTCAGCCAGTCAGCAGTAGCAGCATTGCACTTCCCTGATTTGGAGTTCCCAGAGGGAGGAGTAGGCCGCCATCTTTGCTGTTTGGCAGCCTTAGCCTTTGTTGCTTTCATTGCAGATGCCCTATAGGAAAGTGGCCAGACAGCTTTTTTATGTGGGTCCCTGACCATACTTTTCCTTACTGGGTAGGACTTCCCAACCAGGGTCTCAAGCTACCCTCACTGGTGTTTTCCAGCTGGCAGTGGTTCCGAACCTCCCTGGGATGGAGCTCCCAGGGAGAGGGATGGGTGGAGCTCCCAGGGGGAGGGATGGGTGGAGCTCCCAGGGAGAGGGATGGGTGGAGCTTCCAGGGAGAGGGATGGGTGGAGCTCCCAGGGAGAGGGATGGGTGGAGCTTCCAGGGAGAGGGATGGGTGGAGCTTCCAGGGAGAGGGATGGACTGTCATCTTTGCTCTTTCACAATTTTAGCCATTGTTGCCTTTGGGCTCTAGGGAATGGGTGGCAACTAGGGACTGAGTGGTCCCCCAGCACAGTGCAACAGCTCTATGAAGAAGTGACCAGACTGCCTTTTCACATGCATCCCAGATCTCATTTCACTGGGCAAATTCTCATGACCAAGGTCTACAACCACACCTGCTGGTGTTTTCTGGCCAGCAGCAGTTTCAAACCTCCCTGGGGAGCTCCCAGAGGGAGGGGTGAGCCGCCATATTTGCTTTTTACAGCGTTAGTCACTATTGTCTTCAGGCTTTGGAGAGTCTGAAGTGACTAGTGACTGGAGTGGACACCAACACAGCACAACTGCTGTGTTAAGCTAAGAAAAAGAGGCCAGACTGCTTGCTCTTTCTTTTCTTTCTTTCTTTCTTTCTTTCTTTCTTTCTTTCTTTCTTTCTTTCTTTCTTTCTTTCTCTCTTTCTCTCTCTTTCTCTCTTTCTCTCTTTCTCTCTTTCTCTATTTTCTCTCTTTCATCTCTTTCTCTCTTTCTCTCTTTCTCTCTTTCTCTTTCTCTCCTTCTCCTCCTTCTCTCTTTCTCTCTTTCTCTCTTTTCTTTCTTTTATTATACTTGAAGTTCTAGGGTACATGTGCGCAATGTGTAGGTTTGTTACATATATATACATGTGCCATGTTGGTGTGCTAATGCCCATTAACTCATCATTTACATTAGGTATATCTCCTAATGCTATCCCTCCCCCCTCCCCGCTCCCCACAATAGGCCCCGATGTGCTTTTTTAAAGCAGGTCCCTGATCCCATTCCTCCTCAATGGGCAAGGCCTCCCCAACCAGGGTCTCCAGCCACCCCTTTCGGTGTCTTCCAGCCAGCAGCAGTTTCAAACCTCCCTGAGATAGAGCTCCCAGAGGGAGGGCAAGGCCATTGTCTTTGCTGTTTAACAGCAAACATGTTTCGGTGTTGTTGCCTTCAGGCTTTAGAGAGTCTGAGGTGACCAGGGGATGCACCAGACCCCAGCACAGCACAGCTGCCCTACAGAAATGTGGCCAGACTGGTTTTTTGCGCAGATCCCTGATCCCATTCCTCCTCATTGGGTGGGATCTCCTGACCAGGGTCTCCAGCCACTTCCTGCCTGTGTGTTAGGGCCAGCATCAATTTTATACCTCCCTAGGATGGAGCTCTCAGAGGGAGGGGCAGGCCTCCATCTTTGCTATTTCACAGCCTTCACTGTTGATACCTTCAGATGCTGGAAAATCTTAGGTAACTAGAGACTGGAGCTGACTCCCAACATACTGCAGCAACACTACAGAAAAGTGGCCAGACTGTTCGTTTTGTGGGTCCTTGATCCCGTATCTCCTCACTGGGTGGGTTCTTCCAGCCTGAATCTCCAGCCACCCTCCACTAGGGCTATTTAGCCAGTAGCAGCTCTTCAACTTTCTGGCACAGAGCTCTCAGTGGGCATGTTTCCGTGTTTGCTGTCTCACCACCCTTGCCATGCTGTCTTCAGGCTCCAGAGAGTCTGCAGGGACTACAGGCTGGTGCAGAGATCCTGCACAGAGCACTCACCTCATGGAAAAGTGACTGGACTTCTCTCTATGCAAGTCCCAGTCTTCATTTCTCACTGGGTAGGGCCACCCGACTTGGGACACCAGCACAACCACTCTGCCTCTGCCTGATCACCTGAATCAGAGACTACCTAGCATTTCTCCAAGGAGGATATCCAAGAGTAAACTCATAACTCCTCTACCACTGCAGTGGTAGGGTATCACCCAAATAGCCCTTGGGCTGGGGAAGGAACAAAAACCCTAGTCACTATGCTGGCACCGCTGGCACACTGCAGACATTATACAGAGAGGAGTCCAGCCTCTCTTCCCTGGGAACCCCTGCCTCCCACTATTCACCAGGTAGGGCCCTTGGCTTGTGACCACAGAACAGTTACCCCCACCCCATGGCTAAACATACTCAGTGGTAGTGTCCCAGAGTTTCCCTGGGGAGAGAATCCCAGAGGTATCCAACAGCACCTCTGCCCCTGCCATAGCAGGGTCCTATTACTGCTACCCTTGTTATGGGGAAAGAAACAAAGAGCCTGAGGGCTACACCTGAGCCTATAGCATGCCACAGTCACCCTATGGAGAGGAGACTAGTCTTTCCTCCCAGTTAGTCCTCATCCCCCTTGTCCCCAACAAGCCCCAAGTTCATTCCAGCAGTACAGATGCCTCACCTCACTGGCTAAACTCTCTCAGTAACAACAGCTCCACTTTTCTCGGAGGTGGACCCCCCAGGGGCAACCAAAAGTCACTCTGCCACTGCTTCTGCAGTGGTACTAACCCCGCTACACTTGGACTAATGAAGGAGCAAAGACCCTAAGTGTCCTATCCACACCTTCAGTGAGCTGCAGTTGACCCAAGCAGAGGAGGCCAGTCTGCCTCCCATGGGTCCCACCCACTGCTCATCACCAGGTAGGGAATCTCTGGCTTGGGCCCACAGCACCAATCTCCCATCTCAGACTGATGGCACTGAGCCATTGCTGATCTGCATCTCTCTGGAGTGGGTCCCCCAGTAGACAAGTAAAAGACCCTTGGCCACAACCACTGCTAAGGTCCCTTCCTCTGCTCTCTCCAGGTTGCGGAGGAAACATAAACCCTGAGATCACTCCTGGCCCAGCCAAACTGTGATGTATAGTCCACACTCAAGTGGGAGAGGAGCCCACACTATCAGAGCATTGAGAGGGAACACAGCTGCAACTGTGAAGCAATGTAGGGGAGCCACTCAACTGAAAGAGTCTACCAACTGACCAATATGTCTAACTACCACCTACTGGATCACACTCCAAAGCTTCAACACAAAACTTATCTCACTAGCATGACCCCCTGTGAAACCAAAGACAAGAAGTCTGCTTCAAAAATTACACTGCACAAAGCCTCAACCCTGTGAAAACATACAGAACTCACTAACTGTACTCAATCTACACCACAGTTAAAGGAACACTGACACAGAGATGAGAAAGAACCAATTCAAGGACTCCAGAAACTCAAATGGCCAGAATGTCTTCAGTTCTACAAACGACTATACTACTTCTCCAGCAAGGGTTCTTAACTAGGCTGAGTTGGCTGACATGAAAGAAATATAATTCAGAATATGAACAGAAGCAAAGATCATTGAGATTCAGGAGATGTCAAAACCCAATCCAAGGAAACTAATAATCACAGTAAAATAATATAAGAGCTGACAGTCAAAATAACCAGTATAAAAAAGAGCCTAACTGACCTGAGAAAGCTGAAAACACACTATAAGAATTTCACAGTGCAATCACAGGTATTAACAGCAGAACAGACCAACCTGAGGAAAGCATCTCCAAATTTGAAGACTGGCTCTCTGAAATAAGAGAGTCAGAAAAAAGGAGGAAAAAGAAAAATGATGAACAAAACTTCTGAGAAATATGGAATTATGTAAAGAGACCAAATCTATGGCATCCTTGAAAGAGATGAGAAGAAAGCAAACAACTTGGAAAATGTATTTCAGGATATAATCCATGAAAACAACCCCAACCTCACTAGAGAGGCCAGCAGTCAAATTCAGGAAATAAAGAGAACCTCTGCAAGAGTCTACACAAGATTATCTCCAAGACACATACTCATCACATTTTCCAAAGTTGAAATGAAAGAAAGACTTAAGGGCAGCAAGAGAGAAAGGACAGGTCACCTACAAAGGGAACCCCATCAGAATAACAGCAGACTTCTCAGCTGAAACCCTACAAGCCAGAAGAGATTGAGGGCCTATATTCAACATTCTTAAAAAAATCTTCAACCAGTAATTTCATATCCAGCCAAACTAAGCTTCCTATGCCAAGGAGAAATAAGATTCTTTTTAGATAAGCAAATTCTGAGGGCGTTGATTACCACCAGACCTGCCTTACAATAGATCTTGAAAGTGGCACTAAATAAGCCACTGGTTATTCAAGAAAGATTTTAACATTAATCTGTGTTTTAGTCACCAAGTGGTTGATAGCCAGAATCATAAATGCTGCTCTGTGATTACTATCAAACTGAGTATTTAAAAATGTGATCATCTAATAGTAATAACAAAAAAGGTCCAGCACTTACACAAATCAATACAAGTATCTTAAAATACTTGACACACAATCATGAAACATCAAGTTTCAGTGAAGATCTTGATTGATCTTGTTCCTTTAAAATAATGATGGTCTGTTCTTCAACTTAGACTGAAGTATAACCAGAAGTAGGGTAGGACTGGGACTGAGAAATACACTCAACTACAACTTGCTAAAAGATAAACTATAGCAAACATAATATGCAGCAAAAGTATCTAAGTTTATCTCACTATAAACTATAGCAAACATAATATGCAGCAAAAGTATCTAAGCTCCAAAAGTATCTAAGCTAAGTTACTTTAACACCAGCTTCACAGAGCCATCACATTATAGGAAAAGACCAGAGCAATACTAACTCTCCATGTCAGTATTTCATGTTTCACAGTTTATGTATTTCAAAGAGAAGATTATAACTGTTTCAGAAACTCATAGAGTTTATAAATCTTGAGCAATCTGTATCCACTACTATGCTTTCTAATTCTGACCTAAAATCAGCTTTCACTAACCCCAGGTCTTTTAAGCTGATAAGTATCCTTGATATCTCTCCTTTTGGAGACCACACTCAGACCCTGGGAGGATTGTGTTCTCTCTTATTCAGCAAATTTATAGAGGTCAGCTTTGAATAATCAACACATTTCACTGGTGACCTTTTTATGGAGATTTTGACAAATAACTTTATAATTGATGTGATAATAAAAATAATGATGATATGAGTTTTTTCCTTGCCTAGAGATTAATTAAATACATAACCTTGTTATTCCTTGAATGGTACTTTGGTCCTTATGCTTAATTGGTGAGTTGGGGGCTTGTACCCCACATTTATATTCACATGGAGTTTATCTCCTTTGCTGTTACACAAATGACTGGATATTAATTTTGTTAGAAAAAAATTATCAGTCTCTGAAAGTCCATAAAAAACGTCTTAGTATACACTTTCACAAAATGATTTCAAGAACTTCTTAAAAGTAGTTAAGCTGTTTCCCATTATGCTTATGGGAGACTTTAACGTGGACTGTAGATGGATTCTAGGGTTGATGATCTTTAAAATGGACTGACTATCCCTATTTTTTGCTCCAGAGTTGTATTCATGAGAAATCTATAGAGAGGCCTTTGAATTGTCACAGCAGTTTACGATCATTATCAAGTTAATTTGTGTGCCACTCCAGTGAGAGAACCAAATACTGCTACCCCTTTTTAACAAATGAAGAAAGTGAAACATAATAGAGGTCAAGTTTCATTTCCAATCCACTATACAAATTAAGAGGATTTTTTTCTGTCCCTCTCTCTCAGTCATCTTCAGAGTAAGCGTAGACTCTTGCACTCATAATATTGTTATTTGTTCCAAATCACTAGTATCCAGACACAGAAGAGAAATTCATAGTGTTTAGAACATAAATCCATCAGTGGGAATAACCCCATTAATGGGATTATAATGTTTTATCTGTAGAGACCAATACAAATACTAATTTGCTGTTTCATCATAAAACATCACATGAATCAACTGCTCAACACACGTAATGGCTCCGGTAGTGACAAAACGGTTCATCCAAGAAAGTAAACAGTCCCTCCATTAAACTATCCCCAACTACTGCCAGTGAGTCTTCATAAAATAATATGTTCTAATTATAGCTTCATATAATAATTTTAAAAACTTTTCTTCTTTTCCTTTTTTATAACAACAGTCAGAGAAATTGAGTTGGCATGGAGTATATGCAGATGAGCTCTAGATTGTGCCATGATAA